>NC_048895.1:25110600-25155991 GCF_011077185.1 Oxyura jamaicensis
GGGGGGGGGGGGGGGTGTGAGGGAGGAGGCAGGGGGTGGCGGAGCTGGCGGAGAGTTTCCCCCTTTGCGCCTCGCCAAACCCGGCGGGGGAAGGGGGGCGTTCTCCGCCAGCCCCTCCGGTACCTGGGCTGCTCCCCGCGTTGGGGCCGGAGAGCTGCCCCTGGAAACGTTAAAAAAAAAATAGCGAGCCGCTCTGAGTTGAACACCCGCAATACAGAGTGGAGTCAAAGGCTGAGGGCTCACAAACGGGGCTGCAGATGTGCGGGAGATCGCATTGCCGGCCTCAGGGTGTGCAAGCGATACGTAAAGCACGACCTGGGGCTGGGATACGCCAGGTGGAGGTTGTCCGCTGAAAAGGATCATCCACCACATGTAAATAGGGCCCTGCCAGAGGAAGCTGTTCAGAGGTATTCGTCTGTATTTTACAGGTTCAGAGAAAGAACTGGGATAAAGGGCCTACATAAGAGGAAGCGATGAATCGCTGAAGCATCAGACAGCAGGTAAGAAAGCCAGGAATGAGCTGATGCTGAGTCAGACTGCGCTTTTGTCCCTCTACTTGAATTTTTTTGAGACTATGGAAACGCGTACTTGACAGTCATTCCCCCTCTATGGTGTGCTCTCCAGTCAGGCAACACAAGCCTAATATGATGCAAAGGTCAGGGATGCAAATGAAACGGGAGTAACCCTGAAAAAATCCGTAAGAGTCCCTTAGAGGAAAACTGCAATTAAAGGTTTAGACTAGTACTCTACATGATATCTAAAGAAGCTGAAGTAGCTGTATTCTCTGCGTAATTGTAAGAGGTCTGAGCCAGAGTCACAGTGATACCCGGATACCTTTTCTGGAGATTGTGCTCTTGCACTCACTGCGGTGTCAGAGTTAGGTAATTCTAGTGACCCTCTGTTCTGTTGGGTTATTTCTTCTACCCCATTGTGTTTTCCACCCGTGTTGAACCAATCAGTTGACAGATGGTGCAGGTATGTTACTGGCAGGTAACAGCTTGGTCCTTTAAATTTTTCATCCCTTTCACTTGTCAAATCACTTTAATACAACTCCTTCGCCTTTTCTCCACTTTTGGTGGATCGCTGCAGAAAATGTGCGTGTCCCAGCAGTGCTTTGCACCCAGTGCTTTTCAGCTTCTGGATGTTAAATCAACATTTAAGCCAGCAGGTCCTAGCTGCGGTAATCAGAAGCGCTGATTCTCACCAGGCACCCAGTGCTCCTGAAGTTGTGGGAGTGCATTTCAGAAGGGCCGGTGGGGTTCAAAAGTGCAACCTATGACTATCTACATCTTTAATATTAACAGGACATTGGGTCAGGAGGGGATGTGTTGCATGCAAAGACCTGTTGACTCTTCCAAACAGCTTTTTGAACCAAAGATGACCTTGCATTCTTTTTCAGTGTTTCAAGTAGTTTGTTGGCTGCTGCTAAGTCGCTTGCTTTGCAGCTTTCAAATCCCGGATTCTTATCTTCCCCTTCCACTCTAAGTACAACCATGTGGCACAGTATTTTGGGAGAGTATGAAATAAACTATACCTTTGAAAGAGGAGTAGTCCTTGCAAGTGTGCCCCTTTTCGTCCCAGAGCAGGAGACATAAAATCGGGTAGGATGATGGATGTCAGTGTGCGGGTGTGAATGGTACCAGAGCTGGCTTGGAGAAATGGTTTGTGGAGGACGATGTCGTGTATAAAGTGCTTTTAAAAAGGTAAAGCATGCCTAACTGTTTCAGCAATAGCAAAATAAGCAAGTTTCAGTAAGGTGTGACTATTTTTTGACAGTTGTTTGACATATACTTGATGCTTGTGAGTCCTGGAAGCTGATGATTTTTCCAAGGCGAGCTCCCTAACCTGCTGAAATGTCTGCTACGTTTCATGAAGGATCTACTGAAAACTGTACCCTGAAAATTCCATTTATCACTGCATCTACGGCCTAGTCCTAAGAAATAAATCTGGAGGTTAGGTCATAACAAATAACCATCTTGTGTCCTTGTTAGCAAGATCTGAGCACTGTGACAGGAATAATGTTGTACTGGTTAATAACCCTCTGCCTTGCGTGTTGCTGGGAGAAATGCTACATGTAGGAGTCTCAAATGAGTCTGTATGTGATACTGACTGAGGGCAGGATTCCTCCCCTAGGAAAGGAAGATGGTACTTGATACCTTTTTTACTCTTCTCTACTTTTTTTTTGTTGTTTTTTCCGGTGTTGTCAGGAACAGGAATTTGCATAATGAGTGGAGCAGACTTCCTTGGCTGTTGGACTTGGTTCATCCTTTGCAAGTAATTTAAGGTCCTGAAGCTCTCCTAGCATGAAAGCTTTGTTTGGGAAGATGTCCCCTTTGTGTGTGATGCCTTTGAGGGTTTGTGCCAGGTGTGCATTTCAAGTCGCTAGTAAATGGAAGAATATGGTTCTCTCTAATACCCGTTTTACACAGGAGTGCAAAGGAGCTGTGTGCATAATCTATGCAAATAGGGCTAATGCCTTAGGCAAGAAACTGTCTATCATGTTTCCCTGCCAGTTCCCCTACCTGAGGGCTTTTTCCTACCTCTCGACTGGCTGGGTCTGTAACAGAGCTAGGAAGAATGTTACTTGTTAAAACTGAACTACCTTTGCAGCAGGTCGGAGGGGAATGATGGCCTTGTAGTCAGAATGCTAAACTGGGATGTAGATATCTGCCAGGGGTTGTGTGAATGTGTTCAGATCATTACTGTTCCTCACTCTTCGTTTTTTGGTTGCAAAATATTAATTAACGCCCATCTTATTGAGGATTAGAGGAAGGCTCCATAAATGTCTGTGAGGTGCTTGGGTACTCTGGTGGTGAAAGTTTTAGTCAAGTTTGGTGGCG
This sequence comes from Oxyura jamaicensis, assembly GCF_011077185.1. Taxonomy (NCBI): domain Eukaryota; kingdom Metazoa; phylum Chordata; class Aves; order Anseriformes; family Anatidae; genus Oxyura; species Oxyura jamaicensis. Next base: position 25,113,441 of record NC_048895.1, read on the forward strand.
GTGGGGGAAAAAGATGAAAAGAATGTGCAAAGCTGTGACTTCAAAATGATGTAAACTCCTGCATGTTCCATTGACCTGCAAGCGCTGTAGCATGATGAAATTGCTGTGGAGTCTAAGTCAGGCCCTGTTGTCTTTAAGGCAATTGGGCACTCTGAGACCCCCCTTTCTTCTCTTCCCAGGAGCTGTTTCCTGTTTCCACAGCTTATAATGCTTTATCTGGCCGAATCTTTACGCCTTAAATTAATCTTTTTTCTTTTGTGCCCCCTTGTTTGTTCCAAACTAGGAAATTGTTCCCTTTGTTGCCAGGATGTTTGTTTATAGTCTTGTTGCTTCTATGCCCAGGCAGAGAAGGCCCAGAGCAGCAAGCAGCTTGCAGGCTGTCTCGTAGTCAGAATGCCAAGAGCCACCCTCCCTGGAGCGTCCTCTTGGGAGGACTGCTTAGGAGGGAGATAGCGCGGAAGGCCGTGTAGGAGTGAGAGCAGCGCTGCAATGGTTGGAATGCAGGATAAGCATCACTTGGGTGGGCTCCGTTTCCTCCGCTTTTCAACAGTGCTGGCTGCCAAGTTTGAGGAAGACTGCTGCGTAGAGGTGAAGAAGCTGGAATGTGTTCTTCAGTTGAGGTGAATGCAATTCAGTAAAACTGATAGGCATCAAACTGAGTAATGATTTTAAAGTATTTTCACATGATGTCTAATCTGTGGAAATTCGCTACCACATAATAGCACCGAGGCTAAGAGCTGAGCGGGATTCAGAAGAGATCAAGCATTTATACAAGTGGAAATGTTCAGACTTGCTTTAGCTAAATAACTTGTTTCAGAAGGCAGATTTTTCAGACATAACCCAATCTCTAACAGGCAAAGGTTAGCAAAAGGGGCAATTCGTTCCATAATTGTCCACTTGGGCTTCTTGCTTTATCTTCTAAACCACCTAGTACTGGCCTGTGTCAGAAGCAAGGTACTGAATCACACCTACTTACTATTTTATTTGCCTATTAGCCTTTCCTTTTGTGATACCTACATGTAGAAAAAGGCACCCCAGCTGCTCTGATCAGGGCTGGTAGTTGAGGATTTTAAGCTGGTGGAGAGTGGGCTGCTTGGAAAGCTAATGCAGTCTGTAGGTTAAGACTGTCTTATTCATGAATGCGAAGGCAGGTAAGTACTGTCTCTTCACTCCAAGTGTTCAGACAAAGCAATTCGTGCTCCCCGCCTTCGCTTCTAAGTGGGAAGAGTGTGTGTGGAGTTTGGCCTTTCCACGTTGCAGTCCTGTAGTGGACTTTAGTCCTTAAGGTGGCTGCCAGGAGACTTTAAGGCTATTCAAGTGAGATCCTGTATGTTGTAGCCTGAGCCTCAATTTCTCAATTCCTCAAACACCGCTGTGTCTGGGAAGATACAGCCCGTGTCCTGCAGTCTTGTCCAATCCACACTGAGGATCAAGAGGATCTGCGGTGCTGCGTGGTCACACAGGCAAGGATTCGATCTGCTGCATAGGCTAATAAAGGTCAGTGGCAGTTGTATGGAGACACGTATGAGAGGGTGCTTGTAGTATCTGCCTAAATGCAAGGGGAACTCCTGAAGATAATTGCAGAGCGGGAGGATTTTCAGAGCTAGGAGCGGGTCTTTTCAAAGCCTGAGATCTGTGTGTGGCTACCCTCCTTATGGGCTGGTCTGGAACAACATGTGCTTCAGGGCACAACGTAACCCTTCTGTGGCAGGTGTAACTGCTGTGAGAAAAGGGTTACTGACTTTCACAAAAGTTGTATGGTGCTGAGAGAATAAAGATTAAAAAGTGAAATGGTTCAGGATCGGGAAGTAAGGTTTTAAGGTTTTCTGCAAAGGTTGGGCTGGTTTTTAGGTGTAGAGGTTCTGACCTGCCGCTAGTGGCAAGAGAGAACTGGCTTACGTTTCTGATTTCTAGGGGTCAGCAAATTCAGAACTGAGAGTCAACAGTGACTGCTGGGTCTTTGGTTGAGTTCTGTATTTGTGTTTTGTCCATGCAATAAAGCTGGTTTTGGCAGTATAGAAATCTGAACTGTGGATTTCTGTACTCTTGTGCTTAGAGTCTCAGTTATCCAGCTGCATTTGTGTGAATGGTTCTGAAATCAGAAGTGACAGATGAGGTAGTTTCTCTAACTATTGGGGAATTATACTTAGGCTCAGAAAAAGCCTTAGGCGAGTTTTACTTCACAGCATTTGTTTCAAAAGAATATAAGTTATTTTCCCAAGACAATAATGAGATAATTATTGTGGCAGTGAGATTTTCGACCATTATTTTAGTGTACGCTACTCAGGGTAACTATTCAGACCCAGGAGTGTCTCGCTGCACAAGCTCTGTGCAGTTCCCAAAGACGCCTTGCTTCATTGTCTCCTAAATCAGATTTCATCCTGCAGCTTTGGTGTTCATTAGCGAGGGCTCTGCTGCTGCTTGATGAGGAAGTTAAAAATATTCTGGGGAGGTGACTTGAAATCTGGTTAATCTCAAATGAGTGGGAAGTGATTGCAGTTGATTCTACTGTTCTGGTTTGTTTATTTATTTATTTATTTAGATACATCTTATTTATCATTTTTTCCTTTATTTAAGGGTTCTTCCCCCTCCTTTTTTACTGTCAGTGATCCTGTCGCATGGGCAAAAAGAAAGTAATGGAAAATGGCAGGATTTTTGTTTAAATGAAAGTTGTTTTAAATAACCTTTCTTAGAGTGGACTTCAAGTTCACTTCCTACATTTTTCTGGGCAGAAAGCATCTCATGCGCAAAAGTATGCAAGCTGTTTCTTAAACTTCTAGAATTAAGTTTCTAAGCATTGCTTGTGCTATGGTTAAGTAAATACAAGGAAGTGAAAACTCTGAGAAGGATTTTCTCAGCGAACTGCATTTTGCTAGCAAATACACTCTGTTAGTAGACGTCTGTGTAGGCGCTCAATCCTCTTTCCTCTAGGGCTAGCAAGGAGTGTCATTTTGGGGAAACTTCTGCCAGGTTGGACTGACTCGTGAAATCACCCTGGCCAGACTGCATAATTTCTGTAGAACCTACTCTGAATTGTATCTGTTTCTTCCTCAATTAATGATGCCTTTGTAATAGGTTCCTAGGTGAGCCTGAAATGGCTATAGCAGCATTCAGTGTCGTCAAGGCTCCGGCTGGATGGAGAGAACTGTATTACTCTGCAGCCCCGGCGATGATTTACTACCCGACTGACAACTTGCAATATAAACATTAGTCCAAGCATGATCTTGTCCCAAAACCCCGCCTACGCGGGGAGCCAGGAGTCTTCCTGCCACGCGCCATAAATCGTTTACGGTTTGCTCATTCCCGTGCATTTGAAAAACAGCTGTGTAGTGGGGATTAGCAGTTTGCAGAAGGCCCGTGCGGGGCTAAATTAGGGCCTCTTGCCCTGGTGGTGAATACCGGTAATGGAATAGCAGGAGTGCTTCTCTGCGGTGGAAGGCAATTTACTCGGGGAACGGGGATGGGTGCAGGGGATCTGTGAGGGTACAGCAGCCGAGGGAGAGCACTGGCTTGCAGAGCTCCAATTGGAGCTCAGATGCCTGACCGATAACTGCCCAGCATGGTGGAGGGTGGAAAAAATATTTGTAAGGTGTGTTTTTTTAAAATGCTATTCATACATTTCTCTTTATTTTGTGTGCATATATATAAAAATATAAACGTAACATACATCGTATGTACACAATGCAAGCAGGCTGCTTTTGTCTCTTAGGAGCCGAAGGGCTTTACAGGGTTTATTTATTTATTTAATTATTGTGGGTGTGAAGAGTGGTTTCCCCTTTGTTAGGCTGTGGTGGCAGAATTTGATTATAGGAGGGCATCTGGGGCTTCACAGCTAACCGAAGCTTTTAGGAAAAGTTTTACAGCACCACTTGGATTTATTACAGCTTAGCAATTTCAGCTCCCAAAAACAAACTATTTTTGTGCTGTCTGCGATAATTTAAATTACCTCCAGGAGCTTCTGATGACTGGCTTGTGTTTATGGTGAAACCTCCCATTTTTCCAAACCCTAGCAGCACGATCTGTTTCATAACTTCATGTATTGATGCTCTTACGTCAGTGCCAAGTACACTGGAGCCTAAAGCTACTCGGTGCCTTCAGGTCTTTGTGTAATAAGGAGAATGTTCAGACTTTGCTGTACAAACGAGAGCAGATAATGGAGTTCAGACACCTCCTGTGTGCTGGGTGACAGACCAGCTGCTGAGTAATGCTGATATAAGTCGTGCGTTTATAGCTGGGTTGGTGTCTCCATCCACAAATCCTCTCTTGGGTGGGTTGGGTAAGAATCTGGGTGGAATGTGTCACCAAGGCACCCCCCTCCAGACGCATCAGCTGAATGCAAGTGCTTCCAGACTGTGTCATAAGCATCCAGGGGGCCACCAGCAGAGAAAATGGGCTCTGGGTAAAGCAGGTGAATTGTTTCCACAATGACACGGTTAGAAAGGTTCTCACTGTTCTGTTGAAGCTGCTGCACAGGCATCCCTCGGAAACAGGAACATTTTCCTGGAGCTTCTTGCTTTGCTCTCCTCTTTTGCTGATTTGGGGAGAGCAGCTGGAAGGGCTCATCCTAGCCGTGTCCGAGCCTAGGAGTTGCCTCCTGTTTTTACTTTTCTTTAATTCCTTTTGGTAAAAGGCTGTGCAGCCTGTTTGATTTCTTGTGCCTTGCTGAGATGGAGGCCAGATAGTACCAAGTAAGTCTGTGGCTGTTTGTGTGGGCATTAGAGATCTGGAAGGCACCTGCTAATGAGCTGTAGGTCATTTTGTGTCAGATTGGCTAAGTTTCCATCAAGCCGGTTCTTTGTTGCGGACTGTGTACGTTTGGGGATCCCTCTTATCTCGCTCAGATGCAGAGGGTTTTCCTCCCGTTTGCTGCCTCCTCGCTCCCCACAAGAAGAAAAATTGGCCGACTCTGGAGAGCTCTCAACCTAAAGATTGAATCAGACGCTTTGCTCTTGCTTGTGTAGGCTTTCCATATACACACAGAGTGTTAGAGGGGCGTGGGTACGTGATCGTGTTTGGAGCTCTCCCTCCTCGGTGCTGTTTTCCGTGCTGCTGGTGGAATTCACCTTCCCCTTTTCCCGAGAACTGCCGTGAAGGAATTGCTGTCACCCGGAGCAAAGCTCAGCCTGATGCCTCAAGCCCTTACCCCTCGGGGTGAGGACTTTGCCCAGCTTCCACAGACAGCAGATTGTTTGTTTACGAGCCTGTATCACCCGAATCTGCAGGCCTAGGCCCGAAGGGAACGACTCAGGGCAGTGGAAATCGCCACGCAGAGTCGCTGGAACAGGGGAGGGAAGAACAGAGCTAGCCGTACAGTTAACTCTCCCCCCCGCCCCTTCTTTTTTCTGTTTCCTCACCTGCCCAGCTGTGTAGTAGGTTAGCAGTACGTGTCTGTTCTTATTCTTATGAAAGTAGACTTTGTTCTCTGAAGACTGCTAATCATGCCCCATGGGGGTGTAATCAGTTATAAGGTATTTAATACGGTGCAGGCGGGAACAGGCCGCCTGGCCGAGCTGGCAGATTGCAACACTACGGTTATAAAGGGCCCCTTTCCCCCACTCACCCGCCCACCGGTGGCAGCGTGAGGGTTGTACCTCGAAAATAAAGGAAAATAAAGCTGTGTTGGGGGCAGGGAGAGGAGAGGCTGAAGGGGCAGCTCCTATTCCGGGAACTGGGCTGGTGGAAATGCTTGGAGAGCCGCAGCCACGGCGGGTTGGTTGTGCTGTCGAGGCTTGTGGGGCTTTGGTACAGTCACAGGGAACGGCCCTTGGCAGCCTGCGGGGCAGCAGGGGCTGCCGTCCTCTCGGGACTGGGTTTTCTTGTGGTGGTTGGGGTTGGGGAGGTATGGGGTGGTTAGAACGGGAGAAGCCCTTTCTCCTGCATACGGTGATTTAGACACCTAAGCTGGTTGGGTGCTTTGGTAAATCCTGCCAGGCTTCTATTTATATCTTCGTGTATAAATCTATTGGTAAATCTAGCCTTTCGTGCCTCTTTCTGGTGCAGCAGCCTGCCTTCCTGGCTTGGGAGGGAATAGGTGGCTTGAGGCCTTGAATTTTAATGGGCACGGGAAATCTGTTGGACCTCATCTGGTCTGTTCTTGTTACCTAATACCAGGCCGTTCCCCTCAGCGAGGGCCTTGAAATGCACGTGTAGGGTGTGGAACAGCTGGGCCACAGCCTTAGAAACCATCCCTGCTCTGGCAGCTTGCTAGATGCATCGGCGTGTTTCTGGGGCTTGCGGCTATGCTGACCTTTCCCCTTCCAGGTTCCCCAGAGATCAGAGCCTTTCAGCCCTTCTGGAGCTCTTTGAATTTGCTGATGCTGCTCTGGGCACTGACGGCACAGGGCTCCCTCTGTGCACATGCTCTTTGCTTCTTGGAAAGTAGAAGGGGATGTCTGTTCTCTATGAGCTCGTGTTGTACAGTTTCTGACACTTTTTCCTTTTGCAATCCCGCTCCTTTCTGGCGTCCCTGTGCTCTGCTGAAGCTGAGAACACGCTTCGCAAAGCCCAGCAGCTAGAAGCTCTCTTTGGTGACCTGGGGGATAGCGGTATAGATTCAGGTGGGGTATATTCGTGCTACAGTGCTCGTGGGAGCGTTGGCTTTCCTGCTGGGCGATGAGGGAACACTGGCTATTAGGTCTTACACGTGTCCCTTAGCACTGGCTGATGGGTTTTTAGGTGAGGATTGACATTTTATTGCGTTTCACAGGGTAAGTGCAGGTTCAGAGCACGAGGATTCGGAACGCAGCCTTCCTTTTATGGGCTTGAGTGCTGACAGCTTTACCTCCTGGTTCATCTTTTATCCCTTAGGAGCAACTTCCCGTTTAGTAACTGAATTCTTTGGAAAGCTTTTGGGACTTCCAGGAGCTGCCCATGAAAAAAGGAGTGTTTTCTGACTAGAACCTAAGGTGACTCGAAAATAGTGAGGTGCTGGGACAAGAGGTTACCTGTGCTGGATTTTGTACGCTGAGTCTCTCGTGACCGTGTAAGTGACCAGGTGTCAGCGCTGCTGGAGAGGAGGATGATGTACAGCGCAGATGAGATCTGTTCCTGTGGGTAGGAGGACAGTGTTTATGGAAGGACTTTTTGTTAATGAGGAACTGATTGCATCTGAGAGAAGCTGCTTGACTTCAGGCAGAGCGCTTTCCTTGGGGAGGAGAAAGACCCGGACCCTTCCAAGCACCCTTGATGTGCAGAGTCAGCCTCCTGTTCAGCTCTGCCCCCTCAGCTCAGCAAGGCTCAGTGCTGTGTTCTCCCCTTCTCTTGTAGGAAAAGGCAGGGAAATTCCCTTCCCAGGCTACTGTGCAGCTCTCGGTTCCCGCTCTGGAATGCGGTTACTTCCAGCCCTGCTGATGGCTCTTCACATCCCCGCACCACGCACGCAGGTAGCTCTGCTGCCTTGCTCCATGCCTTTTTTTTCCTCTGGCTTGAAGTCTCCTGGAGGACTCGAGGAGGGCCCCTGAAAGAGTCTGAGGCCAAGGCTGTCATCGGGGTCCTGGCAGTGGCAGGGCTGGCATGCGTGGGGAGCGTGGCGGGTGTCAGCCTGGCGGGTGTGTGGGCTTGCTGCTTGTTTTCCTTCCCTGCCCGGTGAGGAATGCGATGTGTTTGCCTTCCTTGGCCTGTGGTTGCAGCCACATTCCTGCACTGGGAGTCAGCGCGGCGCGGCGTGCTGTTCATGCCCCCCGGCTGCATGCTTTCAGCTCCACATCAAAGGTGTGTTTGGTGTGTAGCTTGTGCCATTCCTGGCCACACCTGGTGGCCTGCAGGCATGCAGGAGGTGGAGTCTGGCTGTGTTTGCAGATGGCATTCAGGGTTCAGGCTTCTTGCTTGCAGAGAGGCTGGAGCTGAGGCCATGCTAAACAACCCCAGGAATGCAGCGGGAGAGCTGAGCGGCACAGTCACTCCAGGGGCATGTCCTAGCAGCAATGTTTCCTTTATAGCTGCAGCAAAATAATTCGTGCCTGCTCCTCCAAAGGAACTGGCTGTTTGCTTGGGTGTGTTGTAGGGTTTAATTTACACCGATAAGGCCAATTAAGGTTGGCTTGTCCCCCTGCAGCCTGTATGCTCCTTGTAATCAGCAATGACTGAGGGACTCGTGCCACCGAGCTGTGCTCGGTAAAAATCGTGCATGAAATGTCTGCCCAGAGGTGGAACGGGCCCAGGATTTAAGCTGGGCAGGAGTGCTTCCCCCCAGTCAGTGGGATAACTGTTCTTAATGCTGCAGCTTGGCTGCCCCAGCTTCTTGTGGAGAAGCCTTCCTCTTCTGGCTAGTACCTCAAGAGGTGAGCGCTGGAAGCTTGGTGAAGGATGGCAGGTCAGGATGCAGATGCATTATTTTGGGATCCTTGCCGGGGTGTCTGAGAGAAACAGGCAGTAAGTTTTGTATGTCGCTGTCACAGGAGCCGTCCCAGTCCTATTTGCATAAGTCTTTTGTTTGTCTGGCTTGGAGAGAAATGGTCTATTGTCAGTGTCAATCCGAGTATGGGCGCCTCTAGAGCAAGGTTTGTGGGAAGAACAGCGGAACATCTTTTGTGTCCTGCTGTAAACTCTGAGCTTTTCGGCTCATTAACCAGTTTGCTTTGATCTTCCAGTCTTGCAGTTCCCCTTCTGAAAATTTCTAGCAGCCTTCAGCTCTCTGACCAGCCAGTCATTCCCATATTGGGGTTCATCCTCTGCAGAAGACCTCCTACTGCCATCCTTAGACAGCAGCAGGCGTGAAAGAACTGACGCTTGGTAGTCCTCTGCCTTTATAGCATCGCTTTTCCTTTGTGGCCGGAGCCACATCTCTGATCCATCTCTGGATCAGTTGCTGCAGAGCTGCTGTTACCAGGCTGGTCCATGCCACCATCTCTTAGGAAAGATTAAAGATGGCTTTTAAAAGTGGCATCTCAATGGGGGTTGATTAGGAGGATGTTACTTGTTGCAAAAGACTGTTGTGATGGCAAATAATTTCCAATCCTTTCACAAAAGATTCTCTTCTCCCCTGATTTTATGTAAACTATACATTTTATTTCAAACGAGTGGCTGCTGACTCTGTACTTTTAAGACTTGGGTGTTCAGGAGAAAGTGTGCTGCTTGAATATTTGCTTTCCTTCCTCTGTCCCGCGATGCCAAATCCAACAATATATCCTGTGGCAACATGAAGTGGAACAACATATAAATAGGTCTGAAACAGGATTATGTGGAAAGTTATTGATTGAACGTTTAAGTGTATATAATCATTGTGTCTTTCAGCTTTGTCATGCAACATGGGCAACTGCTGCAAAAATGGAGATCTGAGCAGTGGGAGCAATATTTAATCCCACTTTCTGGTTGCCAGGGAAGGAGTGAGGCTGATTCTTGGTCTTTTGCTTCCCCATCAGTGAGTTTTAAAATGTTGAGGAAAGAAAGTTGGTTCAGCTTCCCTGCTGTGTCCTGCAGTGTCCAGTCCCAAGCACCTCTGGCAGGGAGATGTGCTTCTCTGGCTACAGCAGGAACCTTCACCAAGCAGCTACATCTCCCCCTGCTGGGACAGGGACCAGCAAACAGGGCTGCGGCCTGGGAGTAAAATAACAGGAATTGTTCTGATCCTGGAGCACCTTGAGCCAGCAGCAGGTGTGGTGTTCCTCCAGTCGAGACATTCCTTAGGCCAGAGTCACGGACTCTAGAGCCCAGCTCTTGTAGCTGCATGAAGCGGAGGGCATGAGCCAACAGCTTGCTGTCGGCGCTGGACAAACACCTCCTCACATCTGCCTGGCAGTACGCTGGCATTCCTCCACTCGCTTTGCCCTTAGATGAGTGGCGACCTGCTAGCCCTTTGGGTGGTTTCCTGTGATATCTTTCCCCCCAAAATGTACACAGAACAGGGCAGTTGGCTTCCTTTAGGACATCTGGTACCAACCGTCTTCTCTTCTCGGAGCCCCTTTGCGGAGAGGTGACCGAGGTGCCTTCCTTGCAGCGCGGCTGTGTCTCATTCCCAGCTTGCTCCCTTGCTTACAGGGAGGAGCCCCGTGGAGGTGAAGTGCTCGTCCCTGCTGCCGAAAAGGAGATGTTTTTCCATAACCTCAGAATAATTAACAAGCTTATGCTATCCCAGGGGATAACAGTGGTAAAGACCAGGCGCTTTGGTTTTACAAGAGCAGTGCCAGGCAGGGGATGTAGTGCTAGTCTGGACAAGCTGACCTTGCGGTAAAACAGAAGTGCCTGGCCTTGCTGCAGTTGCCCTTTGGGACGATTCATGCTTGTTATTACCTCCTGCAGAACAGTGCTGCTGTAAGCAACGATGACAAATGTGGAATGAGATGGCTGATGAGAGGGCTAACGCTGTCCTGAGGATGGGCTGTGTTGGAGGGAAGAGCTGAAGCAGTCCTGCAGGGGGGAATGTGAAGATTTGGGGTATGGGATGAGCGAGCTGGTGGCAGGCAGCCCCCTCACCTACTGTCTGTAGGGCGAGGGCTGGAGGTGTGGGTCCTACTGTGAGAAGGACCAGCCGGAGCCCCGGTGAACGGGAGGAGAAGGGTCATAGCCGGCTGCGTGCTTCGTACAGGTCACCAGTGAAAGATGGGTGGGTGGATCTGTTTGCTTTTCCTAAACTGGATTAAACCGTGGAGTACCACTGTGACTGAGCTCTCAGAATGAAATCTTTCAGCAGTGCAGCGGTGCTGAAGGCTGAGGGAGTCATTTAAAGCAAATCAAATGAAAAAAAAAAATTAAAATAAAGGAGGCAAACTGAGGCAGATTAACTCCAGGGCCACACCACAAAAGAGAGAGGAGATGCTCCGGGGTTACGTTCTGCTTCAGGAGCCCTGCTGTGCTATTGTTTACAGAGCTGAGACAGGTTTTGTGCCCGTTCCTGCCCTTGGCTCGGGCCCTGAATCTGCTAGGCCCAAAGCATGTTTTTGAAAGCAGCCTCCTTTCCTCCTTTGTGCGTCGTGGCCTGTTGAGACTGCTGCTGCCAGCGTGTAGGCGTGGGTGCTCCAGCACCGAATGGAGCCTGGCTGCAGGGGGCAGCTGGGGGTTGGTGGGGAATGCTCGGAGCAGGCACCAACGGAGGAGGTGGCTTTGACTTGGTGGGGGACAACCGTGCCTGGTAGGAAGCGTGCTTTGCCATCGCTCCTAACTTCTGGGCAGGGAAGGTGGCAGGATGGGACAAGGCGGTGAATGCCTTCCTCGTTTCTTTCTGTGGTTGGGTGGGTTTGTTGCCCTAACGCCACTTCTGTTCCTCTCAGTGCTGCGCTGCTTTTCCCTGCCAACTTATAAAGAGCTACTGCTTGTTGTAGCTGAAGCAAGGATCAGAGTGGTTGAAGGAAGAATGACCTCCCGCTACCCTTACCCGGTGCTGGAGTCTGTAATTTCACTTTGTTCTACTGACTGCTGTCGGCGTTCAGTGCCGTAGAGATCATAAAATATTTCTGTGCTAGAAGATTTTCTCTGATAAATAGCACAGAGGATAGCTCAAGTTTCCATGGCAATGCTTCTGAATGTGCTTCTGTGTCACCAAAGAAAGAGGGACTTGGAGTTGACTAAGGTTTGAAGGTTTTCTCGGAGAAAAGGGAACGGTGGTGAGATTGCACGTGAGTTGTTTGCCTGCCTCTGGGTAGTGCCTCTGATACATAATCTGGAGAAAGGGGAAGCTGACATTTGGCTAATGGCAGGGCTGGACTGTGTCGTGCAAACTACAGCTGGACTCCTGGCCATGCTTAACTGTTCAGCTCCAGATGCAGCTGCACAATCACACAACAGTTAAGCCCGTACCATTCTCTGCCTCTCACATCTGACCATCTGCTAGGGAAAAGCTAATTAAACCAAAGCGATTCTTGCTGGGATTAAACCCTAGCAGCGGAGAAAATTGAGAATAGTACCACCATTGTTCTCCCACTGCTGGATCAGGATAGCTGCTTTATTTGTGTTTGTAAAGAATTGCAGCCCATTCAACTCGTTGCTGTCAGGTAGGTGTTCAGCTCATGCACTTTCCTTCTTTCTACCCCAGATCACCCCCGTTTTAGGTGCAAGAAATAAGGCTGTCTTGCTGAAATTTCTTGCGCTTCCATTTTTTATGACAGCTGAGGCTGTTTGTCTTTTACGTGGAATTTCATGCAAATACCGCACACAAAGCTGTTTTCTCTCCTGGTGCCTCAGTTTCCTTATTAGTGGAAATTGCTCCTGTCTTGCGCAGCGCACGCAAGTATGGTGAGCGTGAATCCTCGCTTTGGGATGGGGACGCATAGCCTCGTAATCGCTAGAAGCAACTAGTAGGAATCTGAGATTTGAGACCAAGTAGTTTAATGCGAAAAGGTACCTGCAGCCCTTGGAGAGTTTAAAATTTCAATCTCAGAAAATAGAAAATGTGGAAGTATAGTTCCCTTAGCAACTGAACTCTTGCATGTACCTACAGCCCGTGTTACCACGTGATGAGGGCTTCAAAATAGCTCTTCCCAAAAATAATAAACGGAGTGGACTTAAAATAGAGTGTATTTTCCATTTATCTTTGTGTGCTGAACAGGGAAAACTTGTTGCACCGGAGAGGTGGTGGCCGCAGGAGAAGGCAGTGACAAACTGAGGGTTGTGTTGCTGGAGTGGATGTGAGGAAGGTTGGAGTGAATGCACAGATCACACTGGAGAAGCCTGTAGAGATGGAAGTGAGAGCACCAAAAGGATGAAGATAAATTAAGTCTTGATACTCAGGGAGAAACTTTAGATGGTTAAAAATTGAGGAGTGAGGGGAAAAAAATGTTAATTTTGGAATTGCTGGAATTGAAGGTTGACAGATTTATTTCAGGGGGAAATGCTGTGGGAGCTGGAGAGATGAGAGGTGACTTCAGGGTGTGGGTTTGCAGCACTGTGACTTCAGACTTGTTTTGTGTATGTGCTTACCCCAGTGTTAGCAAGAGAAGCTCACTCATACTTTCGTGGAAGAAGCGCAGTAGTAAGACCGTGCCTGGGGGCAATTAGCAAACATGCTCCAAAGAGTTTACTCAGGTAAGCTGTTGGTGAGCCATACCTTTAGGAATGAGAGAGCGGGGAACATTCCCTTCCGGGTGCCTGAACTGCTCCGGGTCTGTTGGACATCAGCTAGCAGAAGCCGCGTGGGTGTCTGGAAAGCAGGGTGCAGCACGCGGCCTCGTTAGCACCCTGTGCCCCTTGCTTGGGGAGAATGGAGAAAAATTCATGTGTGCAGGTCTTGGCATCGTCACGTTTAGTTGGCACAGGAGAAGTAGAGCCTTCAAGTCCTATAAATGTCAGTAACTTTGATACCTTAACATACCTTGAGCAGTGTGGTTAGCTTATATTGATTCTGAGAGAGATGCCATTCTCTGGTCCTTCTTAGGAAGCAGAAAAGGGCAAAAAGGGTTAACTGCAATATTATTAAGGATTATGCCTTTGCAGGGAAGTTGTACTGATTTAACTTAATCAGATTAGAAACAGTTGTGATTAGATTAGGGCTGCATTCTTGTATAGGCATCCTTAATTTGGTTTGTCTTGTATCTATCTATTTAACTTAAGTTGATTCAACACAAAGTGCTCTGAAACTGAATTAAAAACATTTACCCAGGAGGGTTATACCACTTTACATTATTTTCTAACTCGATTGGATTTACTGCAGTGTATATGGAGACGAGACCTTGGGGAGGAAGCTGCTCCTTTTTATTACTTGCTGAGCAGTTTGTCGTGTTTGGCTGCGGCCGTGTGATCGTGGAATCAAAGAGCCTGTTGTGGCGCGTGTTGCTGGAGGATGGGCGCTCTGATCACCACAGACCTTCGTACAACTTGGGCATTCTTAGCCACAGTGGGTGATTAAAGAAGATTGTTCCCCCTCATCAAATGGGGCTTTCTTTCCTAGCACCGGTGTGAACCCCCTGGAATATCATCTTGAGGTTGCTCCTCAGCCTGCCAATAAAAGTGCCCGCAGACCTGGTTAGCATGTTGGGGGCGCACCAAAAGCAGCATTTCAAAGCCTTTTCAAACGTTTCATGTTTTAAAGGACTCAGATGGCCGAGCAGGTTTGTGCTGGACTTCTCTACAGCTAGGCAGAGCTGGAGAGAAGTTTCACAAAATTTGATGGTGCTTCCCAGACACCATTTGACCCCAATGTGCTTCATACAGCATGCAGCTCAGCATGAACAGTGACTTCTGCAAGACTCATGGCCGAGGAAGAAGTTACTACAGAAGCACTGCTGAGGCCAGTTCCCTTTCCTATTGGAAAGGATGAATCTAGTTGGTACATGTGAGTGTGGGCTCTAGGGGAACAGAACTGGCACGTGAATTACTCCACAAGACCGGTTGTGGTGGTGGCATTTCAGAATAAAGCTGACTGCTATAAACACGGGTTTCATTTCTTGAAATTTGCTTTTGCCACCACCTGCACGCAGCGGGGCTGTGCTGAAACCCTCCGCAACCTTGCGAGTCCTCTGTAGGTTGGGTCACTGCACCAAACTTGTCCATCTGTCCTCTGTTTTATGCAAATCGTGTGCTGTGCTCCATTGTCAGTCTGTGCGGGTACTGCCTGGTGTGTTGGCCATCTGTGCGTTACTACAGCTCCTAGATGGAGGCTGTGTTTCGAGAGCATATTGAGGCAAGCGAATAGGTTGCAGTAACGGAGCGTTTTCTAGCATTGCTGTATTGTCTGCTAGGGGGATGGCTCGGTGACTTCCAGCCTCTGCAATTAAGGAATCGGAGGCCAGATCTTTCTCATAATTTATGAGCCCACAGGCTGAAACAAGAGGATTGCTGGGGGTCGGATGAGGCTTGGGGGGGAATACTTACAGGTGCGGAGACGGCCACATGTAGGTTGTTGAAAAATTTAAGTTGTTCCTAGTTTGTCCTAATCCAGTGCCTTTTAATTGTATGCTCTAGGAAGGTAATGTAAGATTTTTTTGTTCCTTTTCTTCCTCTCCTACACAGTGCGGGAATTGGCAGGGGAAGGGGATTCCTACATGTAGATTTTCTACAGAAATGTTCACCCACTCCCTCCTTCGCTTCTCTTCAATTGTTCGCTTAATGTAGCCAGTCTCTAGTTTGTGACTGAGACAGAAAATGCAAGGCCATGGCTCTCCAGTTTCCCTCGTGACATCTCCCAGCTTCTGCCAGATAAACATTAGGACATCAAGGTTTGCTTTTACTAGCAGGACCCACACAGTTATTTTCAGGAACTTTTGAGAGTACTCCTAACCTCCACCAGTAGTTTTCTTATGGCCTGGCATACATCTCTTTAAATATCTAAGAAAGGTGCTCCAAAAGTCTTCCCATGGAAGATCTTAAAAGAACCCAGGTAAGAAGACAGAGTGGGGAAGGACATGAAATCTGAGGTGCAAGGATAACGGTGCTCAGGAGGTCTGCAGCCTAAACCACCTTGTGAGAGTTGGAAGGATCACGGAACAACCTAAAGAGATGAAGCCAAAGGGGTCGCTGAACAAACTGAACTGAATTCTGGTGCGTCAGCATGTCTGGGTGAGGGGCTCTCGTTAGCCCCTTGTGTAAATGTCAGCACTAAAGGTGGCTTGGCGGGTGACCTTTTGCCAAGCTGGTTCTTGTGTGATTTCAGATGTAGCCATTAAAGGTGGTTACATGCATTAGAAAGCTAGCGTTCATTTCCTGGTGAGACTCTCCCCTGGGTATTTTTATTCTCCATTAACATTCCTTCTGGGGATTGTACTGGGGTCCTTTGCTTCCTGTCCTGTTCCTGTTCAGATGTTAATCAGCTGTTGTGTTCTATTCCAGTTACGGGTGAGCGATGGTAGTGTTTCTTGGGCAATGCTGATCTGCTCTGGCTTTTATGAAAGGGTTAGGGAAGCTCAGCTGCTCTTCACACAGTGACCAGAGTAGCTGGTAACGCATATTTAGGGTAGGGAACCCAACTGAAATGGCAGGATTGGGGTCTTTGTATTGGAGAAAGAGGGAGTGGGACTAAGAAAAGCGTGATTCTGAGATGTAAGAGACTTCCACGGGGTGCATGGATATGACAGACACATGATATGTGCTGCCCAGCGGTATTTATATTCAGCCAGAACTATATAAGACTGTGGATTTAATTTATTTTGGAAGTATGTTAGGTGCTAAGTAGGGTTTGTTACATGGCCTGTTGTTCAACAGCTAGCCCGATCCATTTCTGTTGATATCTTCTGGAGTTTTTTCCTATGCAGGGAGCAGGGATTTCTGCTTAACAGTCAAGGTTAATTGGTCTGAAAAAGCAGGAATGAGCAATAATCCTCCTGAAACTGAATTTTAATCCAAGAGCCACTATAATGCTATTACTCAGCTCTGAATCGTGAGCATTAACATGCAAGCCGAACTGAGAAGCAAGTTTCTGCACTGGGAGCTGTCATCCTTTTATTTTAAAATGAGCCTCAAAGTAACTAGCAGCAGAATGGATCTGAACATATTTTTAATTGGAATTCCTTCCCTGAATGAAAAGCTCTCATTAAATGTTAAAGTGTCCTTTAATAACCTTGCAGTCCTTTTCCATTGTACTTGGCACGAGCGGTCCACAGGGGCTGCGTTTAACTTCAGGCAGCTTGTTCTTCTGTCCCAGGCAAGACCTCTCGATGCAGTTTTTACATCACCTCTCTCTCCGATGAGTTGTCTCAATCGGGTTTACTGCAGCAGCTTCTCACGTAATCTGGCTTGAGGCACACGGAGGCTAAGGCTGGCTCTCTCCGTACGCACGGGAAGACAAGTGACAAAGTCTCTCTTCTTTTCTCGCTTCTCAGGAGGCAAGCGAGGAGAAATTGTTGCCTCCTAAAGCGGGATGTGCCAATCTCCGGTGCTGGATCTGTATTTGCACTAAAGGTTGGCTGAAACAGTGTGAAGTTTCTGGGTTAGCTGTGATGATTAGCTATGTGGCACAGGACAGTAGCAGCAATTATTTTTACACATGCGTACGTGATTGGAGTTTTTTTGGAGTGCTCTGACTTGGTGATAGCCAATGAATGTTCCTGTAGTGTTGCTTTAGAAACAAATGGGGCTGTGATGGTGCTATGGAATGTGTTTTCCCTGTCATACAAGTTTATCTTTCTGAACAAAGAGCAAGATCAAAGAAATGTTGCTTTAAAAAGGAAAACACTGGAAAGATGACAACGCCTGAAATAAGGACCATTTTCTGCAGTGCAGTCACCATATTTCTGTTAAGGAAGGGAAACTGCTGATCCTGAACACTGGTGAATGGCCTGTTTTATGGGATCAGGAAAGGCAACACATGAGAAGGTAATGATGAGGAACACCCTGCAAGTCAAGTCCTTCTCTGCCCTTCTGTACAACAGGAACGTGCAGCTGCTCCAACAGCAAACGAGCAGAAACTGTGCCTCCTGGTCTGAAAACCAAAGCTAATTATTAGTTACCTCGGGGCTCGAGGGACTTCGCAAGAATCAGGAAGGCAATAAGTGTCTGCAAATGTTATTTTTTTTTCCTTCGATGTTTTTTTCCCTGTTGTCCAGAGGGTTTGTATGTGTTAGACCTCTTCCTTGTTGCTGGAGAAAATGTTATGCGAGTGAGGTAGTGTTGTGGTTTTGCATGAATGCCATGGGGCTCTCGGTTCTGTGGACCCTGGACGGAATAACCCAAGCCATTCTGTGCTGTGTCACGTCTGCTGCTGGTGTGTGGCAAAAGTTTTTCCCTTTCCCAAGCCTCACAGAGAACACAGCCACTTGCAAATGGAGGGGGTGGGTTTTACTCGGAGGGCTGCTGCCCGATAGCAACAACTAGTCAAGCATGTACGCGCAGCTGCGCTCAGTCACTGTCGCTGCACCCTGTCACAGGGAAGAGAAAAGAGGTGGTGTGTGTTTTGTCTTTGTGAGGGGGTGGGGGAAGCTGCAGCTTTTTGCACTAACGGAGCAAATTGTTAGGTTGCTAGTGCAGTCTTCAGAGCCTTTACGTGCTCATGTCTTTGCCTGGAAGACCTGGCTATTGCCGAGGCTGATTGGGGTGTAAGCCCAAGCTTCAAGCTTGCTAGTCTTCAGTGAGCTGTTCAGGTGAAGCTGTATCCGTCAGTGAGCTTAGAAATGACTCTGAACTGTGGGCAGTAGCTCGAAGATGGAAGAATTGGAGCTAGTGCAGATGACAGCATTTACAGTTCTCTACCCAGCAGGCTAAGGGACGTTGCTGATGAGGGATGGACAGGGCAGATCAAAAGGAGCAGGAGGTTAGGTTTCCTCTTGTGTTACAGTGCTAATCAGAATGGCAAGGACTGGGCTGAAGAGCTGCCTGCTGCTGTAGCTCCAGGATAAAGCCGAGCTTCTCCTGGGTAGTCAGAATGTGGGCCTGTCAGCGAGCTTCCTCAGAAGCTTGTGAATAGTGTGGTGAGTGCAGAGCTGAAATAGTGCTGTCTTAAATCTCCAGGTATTGCCTATATCCTTCTCAGCTTTGAAGCGCAAGGTCCGTCTGTTCTAGAGATTATCTGCTGCTCTCTGAACAGAGGCACAGTGAATTGAGCTACGTTTGGTTCCTCTCTTTGTGGTAGCAAAGGATGCCCAGTCACTGCAGGCAGAGAGGGCTTAATTGTGCTGTTTGGTACAGGGAAGTCTGCAGAACAAACTTGGATTGGTGTGGCAGGCTGGTTGGGGCACGCACGAATGAATGACAGAGGCTGGATTCCTGGTGTTGATCAGGAGCACAGGCTGGGAAGCAGTGACCCCTGGAGCCACCTAGAAGAACCAGCTGCCTTTCAGAGCCCATTTACCATTCTGCAGAGGCATCCTGCTCAGTGGAGGGCTGCTTAAAAACAACACCTTTTTTTTTTTTGTGGGACACAGTGAAGACAAGGAGCTTACTTCACTAGATGGTCCTGTCATCAGACCGTAGTAGCCTGATGGTGCAGCAGTTTGCTGCTGGCTCCTGTCCTGGCACCTGGCCGTGGGTTGGCCTGCACGTGCCTGGCTGTTTCCATGTGTTGTGTTGATAGGTGACTGACACCGAGTTTCCTTTCTCATGTTTCAGGAGCTGTTGGCCAGATGCTGCTGGATGCTGACAGGAGAAAGCTGATTCGGAGACGAGCAGCCAGAAATGTTTGGACACGTCGTCATTTTGGATCTGTAAGTCCTTGTTTGAGGGGAAGTTGCCTGGAGGCACTGTGAGTGTTTGAGTGTCTCTGGAAATTCTCAGATCATGAGGGTAGGTTTCCAGTCCCGGTATCTTTTTGAGGTAGAGTGGGGAGGAGATGGCAGATAGTAGTTGTTGGGTATTGTGTAGGAAGCAGGACAGCCCTACCTTGAGGCTGAGGAGCTGTATGCTGAGAGACAGCGAGGCCTTTGGCGTGTTTGTTGTGCACACCACGGCGATGGAAACATGCAGGGACCCATGGGGGCAGCTGTACCTGGAAGCCCTTGCTTGTCTGCCAGCCTGTCTGGCTGCTGGCTTTGCCTCCATGCTGAACCAGCTCCTGCTGGGAGCTGGCAGAAAAGCAGATTCAAACTTCACTGACCTGGTCCTTCCTGGATTTACACATTCTCTCCCTCCTCCCTATGCTTTGCAGCTTTGCCCTGCAGAGCAGTTACTGTTGTGAAGCTGTTTTTAACTTTGCTAGTCAAGACCCGACTACAGCCTTGTAGTAAGGAAGGGGGCCAGACAGCTTGTTGGGCCAGGGCCAGCACTAGGGCACCTTTCAGTTTGTTTTGGCAGAGTTTGAGTTTGCGTGGTCCTGGTTGCCTGCCTGTTCCATTCACCTTCCATCTGGCTCTCCCCATGTGCATACAACTGCTCCACACCCTGCGCTCCTGTCCCGCCTCCTGGGGCTTGGTGCCATGGATAGGGGAAAAGCAGTGCAGCAGCAGAAGTGCATCAGGAAAGGGAAGGCTCCGCTGCCATGTCCTAAGTCAGTGGCAGGGCGATAGCCACGGAGCTAAGCCCTTACAGGCATCTCGCAGGTGAACCCATTTTTCTTCCTGTGGTGATGTGTACCCTGGGCTTTGAGCACAAAAGATCATTTCTGAACTTGTGTTATTTCTGGGTTGGATGGACAGTATTTTACAGAGGCCTGTTAGCAGCAAGGTAGAGCGTGGCACACTGTCTGCTGGAAGCCAGAGTAGCTTATCTTCCTCTGTCTTGTAGCGGTGTGGGCTATCGCAGCGGTAGGCACAAGGACGTCATGTTTTGGCTCCGAGGAGAGACTGATAATTGCCAGCTCATTTGTAGGTGCACAGACTTAACAATTACCTCATTCATCCTTTTAGCATTACCAAGCTTCTGTACCTAAGGCTTCACAGTTAGCATCCCTCCGCAGTAGCTGAGGAAATTAGCAGTAAGGGTCCAGTTTCACAGGAGGTGCCCTCAGTCCTTCCTGCAACCAAGGTTCTCTGTAAGCTGTTGCTTCATGAATTTTGAGTTTGCGTGGTCCTGATGGCCTTGGGTGTGTCCTTGCCAAGTGGCTTTCCAGCTCCTGCAGGGCTACGTGGCTCAGCTGTCCTAAGCTAATTTCCTTTCCTTTCAGAAGATCTGTTGTGGGTTGGGGCAGGCACTTGGAGTGAGATGAGTATCCTGTTGTCCTTGGTTATAAACATTCAACATTCCTTAAATATTTATGGGGTGAGATTTAAAACTTTTTTTTTTATATGGATTCTAAGCTATTTGTTTCCCTTTTTCAGGGCATCTGAGTGAGTGTCCGTGCTTCATGAAGCTTTGAATTTGAGCTGAGGCTGGTAAGTGCTCAGGTCTTACGGGCTAGCAAAATGATAACTATTTCAGCTTGGGATATCTGCATGAGTATCTCCTGTCCTTAGCGTGGCAGGAGTTGACACAAGAGTCAACCCTAGATCACCTGGTCAACGGTGGGGTGTTGACAAACCTGCTTCTGGCCAGGGTTTCAGCATTCCTCTTTGAAGAGAAGAAATGTCTTCACAGCAAGGCAGACCCAGCTGTGTCATTTGGAGATGCTGTG
The DNA here is from genome assembly GCF_011077185.1 of Oxyura jamaicensis. Classification (NCBI taxonomy): domain Eukaryota; kingdom Metazoa; phylum Chordata; class Aves; order Anseriformes; family Anatidae; genus Oxyura; species Oxyura jamaicensis. The sequence continues at coordinate 25,134,280 of NC_048895.1, forward strand.
GAACATGTGTTGTTTTGCTGGATGTGATCTCTCAGAGATGACTTCACCTAACTGGTTATTTTTAAGAGAAGGGATCTTGAGGGAACGACTGCAGCAAAGCTGAATTTCCAAGATTTCAATGGTGGACTTTTAGAGGGTAGTACTAAGAAGTTGCTCACGTATGTGGAAAACACGTGAGAGACTTCAGTGAGCCTGTGTTTTTTTAGCACAGTGGAGGACAGCTTACAAATTGTCCTGTGAAGTGTAAAGCCTGCTGTGGCTTGGAGTCACTCTGTGCTTGGTACAGGCATTTCAGTCCGCCCAGGGGGCTCGGGCTAAGTGTTGAGAGGACGCAGCTAGGCAAGGGTGGATGAGAACTGCGGAGAACTCTTGGGGCTCTATTTAGACACCTAACAACATGTAAAACAAGTAGCAAGGCTGCTTGGTGGGAAGTCTTCCTGCCCTCCGCTGCAGTCTCAAAGTGGTGGAAAAGATTATTCCATGTATACAGGGTAGCTGCTTTCCTTCCTCCCCGTATCTTACTCTTGTGCTGCCACTGCTCCTGCAGCAGGCGGATTCTTCCTGCCCAGCACAGTTTGGGTAAAGGGACAAAAACTAATCTGGTCTTTCTTGCAGTGGTACTGCTGCATGCTGCAACATCTGACCTTAGGTACCAACATCAGTGGCATTGCTCCCTAATTTGATGCCACCTGTGACTTGGGGGCGGTCTTTTGTCTTTTCTGATGGAGTGAGCAGTGGTAAAGGTAGGGTACCTCCTTCTGACAAGCCTCCCGTGGTTTGCCCCGCTTGTGTCCCAGTGTAAGCAAAAAAACTTCTCGGTTTGGGCTCTTTAATGGCTGGAGTCTCCTCCCACGTAGTCCCTGCTGACAGTGGCAGCACATAATCAATAACTCCCGCTGTCACTGCTGCCTGTAAGGCTTGCTGTGTCCATATTGGAAAAGGCCTTTCCTAAAGAGCCTAATCGATACGCAGCTGGGAGGCCTGTTCCCGTTTGCTATATATAATCCAGATACACACAAACTACGTGAGTGAGCGTGTGTAGAAGGGGGGAGAGGATGTGCCAGCCCTCTGCTCTCACTGGCTGGGAGGACACAGCTACCTCTGACTTTGCTCCCTCTCTACTGCAGCTGCTGCTCAAGGCTTGCGGTCGCATCCCTTACGTGCTCTGATCACACTCTGCATGGGGACCTGCTCCGGGACTCCAGGGGAGCCATCTTCCTGCTGGGTTGCTTCTCGGGTTTGATGGAGCGCGCGTGACTCTCTCTTCTGTGCGCTTTCTGCTGTTGGCAGGTAACCCGCTGGCAGAGCCACGCAGCTGGGAGGATGTCGAGCACAGCTCCGTCGAAGAAGCCTTACCGCAAGGCGCCCCCGCAGCACCGCGAGATCCGCCACGAGGTCCCCATCATCCGTGACGACCAGGATGGAGTGATCTTGGCCGAGCAGAGTCAGGTAACAACTTGCCGGGTGGCAAAGGGATTAGCACTGCCACGCCAGCAAACAGGGTATAGTTGCGCCGAGGCAGGCCAACTCGAGCAGGCAGAGGGGTCTGAGGTTTGCAACTTGAACTTCTCCTCGTCGTGGTCTCTGGAGTCCAGCAGTGAGAAGGAAGTGGCAGGGTGCAGAGCAGAGCTGAACGTCAAGAGCCAGACGGTCTTGCCAACGCTGCCGCATGGTAGGAGGATGGGACAGCGAAGTGGGAAGCGGTGCCCGAACCGTGCTCGTGGGCACCTCAGCAAATTTGTGAGCCGTAGCATGGAGACAGTCGTGGTGTCTGGAGATGAAAAACACCACCCTACTTGCTCTTTCAAGAGCAGAAGCCTGGAACGCTCACTGATGTTTAAAGAGCCTCCTGAAGTCCTGACACCAGGGAAGTTTCGGGTCTCCTCTACGCACCTGCCTCTGAAAGGGATCTTAAAGCAGACCAGCCTGCGGACAGGCACGAGCCCGGAGACCTTACGCAAGTCCCGCTCAGTCGAGACGCTGTCCCGTGGCCGTGGCTCACGCAAGTACAGTGATCCGCAGCTGTGCCTCGGCTGCAGGGAGAAACGCTCGCTGGAGCGCAGCAGCGGTAGTGCTGCCGACTCTGTCAAGCGCAAGGAGAAGCTCAGAGAAGACAAAATGCTGTTCTCCAAATTCCTGGACGAGATTACCCAGCGGGTGCTGAGTCCCGTCCACTTGCGCTCGCTGGGAGAAACCAGGGGAGCAGAGCAAAACCAGAACTCTGCCCGTTTCCCCAGGGGGGTTGCCCCAGAAAGCCAAGGGGAAGGTCGTCTGGAAGAGGTCAAAAGCAAACGTGCAAAAGAAAGATCCTCATGCCCAAGCAGAAGAAAAACAGAAAAGAAACGTGAGGGGCTGGGAACGGCTTCGTGTCAGAGAAACCGTGCAGAGGAGGCTGAGAGGGTTTCCAGATTAAGAAAGAAGCCCATTCTTGGGAAAAAGAACAGTAAGGAGAAACTTCTTTCCTTGGAGAGAAGGGTGGTAGATCTGTGTCAGTATGAGCTACAGAAGCTGGCAGACCTGGGGCTGGCAGGGACGTCCTCTGGGCAGCAGCACTCACTGTCTTCATGGAAAAGCAGTGCAGAGGGCAGAAGGGATGAAAGCAGTCCCTGTTCACAGCTATTACAGCCACACCGTCTGTCTGCTAAATTTGGGCAGAAGCATAAAGTGGAGCCGAACCACCCAGAGAAAGAATCCTTTTCCCCTCCAACACACTGGAGTCGGGAGGAAGGGCCTGCTCCACCTAGATCCTCCCCTTCCTCCGGCCTGGCACTAAACAAGGTAGGTGCCAGGTCTGCTGGCTCTTGCAAACGGGGGTCTCACAAAGGCCAAAGCCCCTGCCTGGATCTCACCTTACCTGTAATGCCAGCGTGGGGGGAAAGAGCGGGCCCCCAGACCTCTGGCTGTGGGTGCCTCATCCCCAGAAGCTGCTGTCTTGTGGTGCTGCTCATGTCAGTGCTGCAGGTTGGGTTTATCTTTTGGGAGGAGCCAGCTTCCCTGTGGCAGGAGGAAGGCAGGAGCTGGTGCTCTTCTCCCCACTGCAGGCTTCCCCATTGTCTGCAGGTTGGAGGCCCCCGGGCTGCAGGGCAGAAGGTGGGCAGCTCTGTTGTCGGGAGGCATTGGGAGGCTCCTGGTGCTCTGTGTGCCCCGTGCCTGGCTATCCTGGGGTACTGGATCTCTCCTTGATGGCTGGTTCAGGTCTTTGTATGCCATCTCTTTTCTCCAGCCTGCTTTGGGTCACTTCTCTATGTGATGTGTAGGGGTTGGGGAGGCGGTTGCTAGCTAATTCCGCATGAATTACTGATTGCCATGTGGGGTAAGGATGTGAGGAAAGCATGGACTGATGCTTTGCCTTTAAGGACAGGAAGGTATATGCAGGCACTGAGGAGTATCCTTATAAAACATGCACTGGTGAAGGAAGCAGCCCCGTGGTGTCTTAGGGCCAGGACTGAGATGAGGTTGCCTTCTGTAACGTCGCTAGAAGCTGAGCAACCTCATCCACAACTGCCTGTGGCGGGGCCTCTAAGCCCGGTGCTGGCTGTGCTGCTTAATGGGCAATTTGAAGTGTGGCAGCACTCGGGGCTTGTGCAGTGCTGCTGGTATACCAAGCCCCAAAAATAGTCCGTGGGCAGCTTGGGCTTTGAGAATGGTCGCAGCCTTGAGCTTTCACAAAAAATCTGGTTGTTGCTAGTGCTAATTAAATCCCTCCCAGCTGTGCTGGCAAGCACCAACCATCTTCTGGGTTAGCACAGAGAGTGTGAAGGGAGTGAGAGTAGCAGAGCCACGTGCTCCTGTCGCAGCACTGTCTCTCCTTGTTCTGCACGTCCCTGCTCCAAGCATCTCGGGGGATCTTGCCCAGAACACTTCTTTCACAGGCTTTTCTGGCCTTCAGTGTTTCTTGTGCCATCCCAGAATAATTACAGTGGCGCTCTTCAGGTCTGCAGAAAGAAACCCTTTTCACAGCCTAATCTAGCTGGCGTAGCTGGTAGACAGACACATCTTTTCATCTCCCAAATGACACACTGATTCTTCTGCGAGGCCTCGAGGGTGTTGTGATTGCTGCGGTCGCACATTAATTGTTGATGCATGCTGGCCTGTGAGATTCCTGCTACCCACCCACCGTGGATGTGCAGGAGGGTGAAACACCACCAAAGGTGACTGTGTTGCAAGAGATGCTGAGATTGCACGGTGGGAGAGTAAAGTTACCTGACTTGTGTGGTGGTTTCCAGTTCAGCTGTTCTACCCCCAACCAGAACACACAGTCTGTCCTAGTGCCAGCCAGATGAGTGGTGCGTACAGATCCCAGCCTCTAAGCTTGCCTAGCCTGAGCCCTCAGAGGTGAGGAACAGTCCCTGCTAGGGTCTAGCAACAAGACATTGTCCTTTATGGGACAGTATGAGACCAAGTCCTCCTCTGAAAGAGTCTCACAACTGTTTTCTTCCCTGTGCAGGAGCCCTTGACGGATGCAGAAAGGATGAAGTAAGTGTCCTGCTCCCCCATTACGCTTGTTGTGCCGCCTCTGCGTGGGTGCTGATCCCTCACATCTTGGTTGTGCCACCTGCACAGCAAAAAGCTGACTGTCCCTGTGGGCTCCCCTCAGATCTTCAGCCCTCTTGGGGCCATGTGGGCAGAGCTTTGGTCTGTGCCTTGCCAACCTCTGGAGGTGTGGGGACACAGATCTCCAGTGCAGGTGCAGGCAGAGGAGTTGGTGGGTGTGGTGGAAAATAGGAGATAAAGCCTTTAATACAGGTGGAGGGAAGAATGCCTTTTTTAAGCCTTCATGTTGTTACCACTGCTGTAGTGTGAGCCACCAAAACCAGCATGCAAAGGCCTGCTGCTGGGTGAGGGTGGGAACTGGGCCCGGTGGTGGTGGTGGTGCGGAGCACAATCAGCTGCTAGCACTGTGCTTCTAACTAGCGAGGAGCAAGTTTGCACTGCCAGAGAGTGCTTCTGGCTTTCTCTGAGCACAACGGAATGAAAAACAACAGGAAATCCTTCTGACCACCAAGCATGTACTGGCTGGGGGGGAACAGAGCAGTTCATGTTGGACTGGGATTGACAGCTCTGATTACATCTCTACGTGCACCCCACCACCTCTGCTGCTGGGCTCAAGGCTGTATAGAGTGCTCTTTCCGCCATGTGTTAAAGGCATGAGGGCTTTTGAACAGCTTCAGGGGAGGAGAATACACTTGTACTCTTTTGCCTTCAGCTCTTCTAACCTGGACTGGGATGAATTATTGAGTGGGTTTCATTCACCGGTGAGCTGAGCAGCCCATCTGGCTAGTGTGCTTTATCCGAGCGCTGTAACCTGAGAGGGAGCTGGGAGCTGATCTCACAGCTAGCGTGGGCTTCTCTGCCCCTGCTCCCAGGGGGTTTGAGCCTCCCTCTCCTAACCGTGGTGCTGCATGGGCTGGGGTCTCCTGACAGTTCAGTTCCTGGCTCCCTGGGGCCCAGGTGTGGGATCGGGAGCCCTAGAGCAGGGCAGCGGGATGGCAGTGCTGGTGTGGAGCGCCTCTCGTGCGCTCAGTGGTACCTTGTTCCTGTGTGCCCAGGTTGCTGCAGCATGAGAACGAAGAGCTGCGCCGGCGGCTGACGTACGTGACCAACAAAATGGAGGCGATGGAGAGGGAGCTGGAGTCAGGTCAAGACTACCTGGAGATGGAGCTGGGCCAGAACCGTGAGGAGCTGGAGAAATTCAAAGACAAATTCCGTAGGTATGGAAAAGAAGAAAGAGGGACAGGACTAGGGGGATCACTTCTGCCAAGGACTCCCTCGTCTGGTTTGAGCAGGCTGTGCCCTGTTGTGTTGATCAGAGGCATGCTACCTCCTCAGAAAGGTGCTTCCCCAGACTGCGGGGAGGGTAAAAGCTTCACAAGTATTGCTTCCTCCAGGCTGCTGCGTAGGCACGCTGCTAGCTTGAGGGGTTGTCAGCAACAGGGAGTTCTTCATTTAGTGGATGTAAGGCAGAATCCATCTTGGATGGCTACCTGACATGGAAAAGGAGCCACTGACAGCTGCAAGTAAAGGCATCGCCACTTTACCTGGGACATAGTGCCTCAGAGATCAAAGACAGTCCCTGATCACATGGTCACACATAGCAGAGGTATCCTCCAAAGTCCTTCACACCCTCCCCAGCAAAAGCACGTAAGGTACCCAACCAACCTCAGCTTGCCTCTAGTAACTTGGGGTCTGAAGGCCATTATATGGCAGAGGCGAGGCATAATTAGTATGCCTGGTTGTCTTAGTGCTGTGAGTACCAATCTTTCTGGAGCTGCAGAGTAAGTGGTTTGCTGGGCAGTTACGAAGAAGACTTGTGTGAATGCCTGAGATCCATTCCCATGTGTACAACCTTGATTCTGTAGGTTGCAGAACAGCTACACTGCCTCCCAGAGAACCAACCAAGACCTGGAGGAGAAGCTGCACGCCCTAGTAAGTGCCTTATTCAGTCCCTACAGAGAGGAGGTGGAAGAGACCTGTGTGTTAGGAGCAGAAGGGGGAAGGGGCCCTGGCTTTAGCCAGCAGACGTGGAGATGGGTGAGGGTTGGGATTCTGGCCATGACCATCTATTCCCCCTTCTGGCTGGTGTCATGAGCTGGTTCCTTGATTTACTGAGCCCCTACTTGGTCATGCACGTGAGCTTGGTTGCCCACAACATAACCGCATGGTGTTCCGTCGTGTTGCTTCAGTCCCTCTCAAAATGCCAGGGATGTGCCAGCCAGGCTTGGGGTGGTCGTCCTGGGGGGACGGGGACAGGCAGAGCAGAGCCAGTGTGCGTGTGTGTCTGTTGTGTGCATTCATAACACTCATGGCTGTTTCTTTTCTCTCCCTCCCCCTCTCTCTCTTTCTCTTTCTCCTCCCCACGCTGCTGCTGGCACACGCTGGGCGCGCTCACCTCTCAGGCCTCTCTCAGCCAAAGCTGGATTTTTGCAGTTGCGTCTTTTCGTTTGTGTGTTGTTTTTTTTCTTTTTCCTCTTTACGTGCCTCAGCCTGTCGGTTTCATTGTCAGTCCCACATACACCAGCCCAGATGGAGGGGCCCCCAGCCCTCGTCCAGCCAAGGGCTCACCTGGTATCCAGCAGCTGCCCGCAGATGCAGCAGGTCCTAGCTTGCAGTGCTCCATCTTACGAGCGTTTGACACCGAGCCAGCTGGAGCGCGGTGTGCTGGGAAGCGGTGCCCATGAGCTGTGGCACCGCGCAAGATGTGGATGGCTGTGAGCCTCATTTGCTCCCTTTTCTTTCCCCTTCCGGGCTGTGAGCAGGCAAGTCGAACAGCTGCGGTGCTGATTGCCTCCATGTGGCCCAGGATGGTTTTTTTGTTCTTACTCTGTCACTTGAATTTCTTGGGTTAGTATTCGTTGTGCTGCTGCCTAAAGAGACTGAATAGCTGGGAAGGATTCTCCTAACCTACCCCCTTGTGTCACCGTGCTGTACTTGTGACACGGCTGGGCCCTGGTGGTCACAGCCTTGGAGCAGCTCAGGGCAGGGTTGGGCGAGCTTCCTGAGGAGGGAATGGCTTGGGTATTCTGAGCTGTTGCCCCTCTCTGCTGTTGTTACGTCTGGGTCTCTGTCTGCCCTGCACCTGAACTGTTAGGGAGTCTAAAGAGACAAGACCGCCTACTTGAAGGTGGGCATTAGGTGAGCTCCAGCTCCTTTTTCTTACCAGAGCAAGGCTTGAGCTCTTTCAAGACGGTGCCCTTTCCCTGCCCAACAAATCTTCTGTCCATGCAGCACAGACTGCTGACCGTTGTGGGCAGTGTTCTTGCTCTGTTGCCCCAGAGTTCAGGGCTGGGTATCACAAGCTTAGAGCTCCTTGCTGCTGGAGGCAGGATGGGACGAGGTATTCAAACCCACTATCTTTCCATCAGACACCCTATAAACCAGGGCAGAGAGGAAACGCGGTTGTGCTGCAACAAGAGATCCTGCACTAAGGAGGTTTAAACTCACCTGTTGCCTCTGTACCTAGCAGAGTGGCTGGCTCCACTTGCCTTTGGAGTCCCTCCCTGGGTGAAGAGCCAGGCTGTCCCCCTTGTCTGTCTGTCCAGAAGTTTTTGTACCCCAGCTGAACGTGTCATTGTGCTATGCTTGGGGCGAGGTGGGTGGTGAAGCCAGTTGCTCCTGCACTGGGGAGATTTACACCTTATGTTCTTGCATCCCAGATCAAAAAGGCAGAGATGGACCGCAAGACGCTGGACTGGGAGATTGTAGAGCTCACTAATAAATTGCTTGATGCGAAAACTACCATCAACAAGCTGGAAGAACTCAATGTAAGTGTGAGTCTGCAAACGGTTGTGCCAGTGTGTTGAGGTGTGGGCTTTTCCTCCAGTTCAAGGTCATTGGTGTAAAGGAGCATGAGAAAGACTTCAGTGTTTATGGGGGCGTGGGAGTTGCACACAGCAGTAGCGACAGGCAAACAGAAAAAGGCCTGAGGGATTGAGCAAGGAAGGGCTGATCCTCAGGTCTGCTGATTGCTCTTTTGGTGTCTGAGCTTAAGGTTTGAGCCCAGGCTGTACCTGCTGAGGGGTCACTTACTCTATAAACGGGAGGGAACTGACGCCTTTTCCACACTATTCATGTAGAAGCTCCTAGATCCAGTGCCTATTTCCATTAACTGCTCTCAATTCCCTCCGGTCTGTCTGCAAGATGCCTGACATCAGGCAGTGTCTGCAGGCACGGCTGAGAGCTCTGGGATGGGTTGGCAAATCTGATGGAACTTCTGGAGATTGTTTAACTCCCCAGAGAGGAGGAGTTGAAGGGGACGTGTTGGCTGAGCCATAAGAAATACACGGTGGTGTGCAGAAGGCGGGTGCCCTCACGAGCGGTTCATCACATGCTATCTGCTGTTTGAGCAGCACCTGGACAGGTGGTGCCTTTTCGGGTAGCAGGTATCTGAGTCTGACACGGCTGCACACTGTGCCCTGTCTTGCAGGAACGCTACCGACAGGACTGTAACCTCGCGGTACAGCTGCTCAAGTGTAACAAGTCCCACTTCAGGAACCACAAGTTTGCTGATGTGAGTAGCAGTCCCTCTGAGGTGGGGAAGCTCATGGTTTCCACCTGCGCCTTGCCTTTTTCAGCTTTCTCTGCAGGGCCGTTGGGCTCTCAGCCTTCAGCCTCAGCAGAGGTGTGGGGGGGCTCCTGTTCCCACTCCCACTGAGAAGGCAGCACAGAGCCTCTGCCAGCTCCTCTTTCACACCAGCTCCATTTCACAGCTCAGCCAGGAACTGTTATAAAAAGCACAATAACCTTGAATTTGATAGCCTGCTGGGTGCCTGATGGAAGCTGGCAGGAGGACAGACCTCTCTCTTACGCTGCTCCGTCCTCTTTCCTTTCTCACCTGTCCATGTGCAAGGGCCATGCAGGCTGGTAAGGAGTCAAGCCGCAGGAGGCTGACCCTGCTTCACTTGCTCTGAGGAGCAGTTTGGGGGGCAACACCGAGTGTCTTTTAGGCTACCTGAATGGGAGAAGTTGGTACCAAGACATGCTCCCCCTTGTGGGGTCTGTTCAGCTCATCCTGCCTTCAGGGTAAGCAAAGGCGGACTCCAGGCCTTCCATGTTAGTAGCATCACTGCTTGGGAATATCATTCAGGGCCGTGCCCCAGCCCTCTCTTTGCCTGTGCCCCTAGTCTCCAGCCCTTGATACGTTCCTCTCAGCAAAACCATGTGCTCATCTTTAGGAACGTAGCAGGTGACCAATGCGTCCCCCTCCCCCATTGTGTCTCAAATTAGCCCTCTTGAGGTCAGTGTATCAGTTACTGCTGGCGTAACCTTGACCCCTCTCCCAGCTGTCTCCCCTCCCCAGGGCTTTGCATTTGCCCCCCCCAGAGTGCCGTGTCCCACGCTGGAGGGGGTCGGTGCCGAGCAGCTGTGCGGGCAGTCTGCCCCACAGCCAGCTGTTCTCACGCACCGTGCCCTGTGCCTCCAGCTTTGGGCAGGGTTTCCTTCTGGCCGTGACACAGGACAGACCTCGTTGTGTCACGGAGCGGCTTGTGGAGCTCTGCTGTCCACGCTCCGCAGCGGTGGGCTTGCCAGGGTGACGGGGAGAACAGCAGCACCCATTTTCAGGACAAGGGGCAGCGCTAAACCTCACATTTGCCTCTCTGAAATGGAGAGAGTGAGGAAGTGGCATCGGCGGGGACGCAGGAAGGCATCGATCCTGATCCGTGGGCAGGCTGCCAAGGCGGCCAGGCTGTAATTACCGCGTGTGGGGAGCTCTGCAGGCCCCAGCACTGGGGGCTGTTCAGTCACTTTGGTGCAGCCACCAGCTGATTTTCCACAGATCAATAGACCTCCCCCTGGCATGCGCTGCCTGGGCCTTGTCTCTGTGCTCGCACTCAGTCCCCCACGCCATCTTTTCTTGGTCTTTTTCCAAGGTGGGTCTGTGAGCCATGGCCTAGAAACATGACCGGTGTGACAGCGAGAGCACCTTGTTAGTCCCTTGCATGGGGCAGGTTCTCTTTGGAAAGAGAGATCTACCTCAAGGCAAGTTGGATGAATGTTAGGATCGAGATAAGGAGTAAAAGTACACATGAAGATTGGTTGGAAAAGGCAGGGTAAGTGGAACTTAATGGTTTCTGTGGCAGTACTCTTCTGATGTCCTTTTCCTTCTCCCCAGCTTCCGTATGAGCTGCAGGACATGGTCAATAAGCATTTGCACAGCACTCAGGAGTCTTCAGGCCCTGGCCAAGAGGCAACCCATACCTTGGCCCCGTCTGACGTTGTGCCCACCTCGGTCATTGCCAGAGTCTTGGAGAAGCCAGAATCTCTGGTGCTGAATTCAGCCAAGTCCAGCAGTGGCAGCTGTCCCATGGCTGAGGACGTGTTTGTGCATGTGGACATGAGTGGAGCCCCTCCCGATGCCTGCAACAGCGCAGGACAGATGGGGAAGGAGGGAGGGGATGCGGGCAAGCAGCAGAACGGTGGCTGCAAGCCGCAGAGCAGCGTGGAAAGCGTGCCAGAGGACGTGCCAGCCTTTGAGAAGCTAAGTCCCTACCCTACACCATCACCTCCCCACCCCATGTACCCCGGGCGCAAAGTGATCGAGTTCTCCGAGGACAAGGTAAGGATCCCGAAGAACAGCCCCCTGCCCAACTGTACGTATGCTACGCGCCAGGCCATCTCGCTCAGCCTGGTGCAGAGCGAAGACGAGAGCTGTGACAGGCACCGCACGCTCCCCAGCAGCCCCGCTTCAGAAGGGCGCCGCTCGGCCTCCAGCTGCTCCTGCCAGCAGTCCCCCAAAGCAGCCAGGGCTCACGGCTCTTCCCAGAGCAGCCCGTTCAGCAGCCCTCCCCAGATCCCGAGCGCCTTCGCCAGCTCTGCCAGCTCTGAGGAGGACCTGCTGGCCAACTGGCAGCGGATGTTCGTGGACAAGGCGCCCCCCACCTCGGAGCAGGTGCTGATGAACCGCACGGCCTTCAGCCGCGACACGGCCCCTGAGCTGCAGAAGAGGTTCAGCCGCTCCATGCAGGAGCTGGGTAGGGCAGCCTCGGCTTACTCGGATGGTGAGGAGTCCGCACAGAGCTGCAGCTGGACCGTGAGCCGGGACTCGAGCATGGACACCGACAGCACTGAGTCCAGAGCCCGCAGGAGCCATTTCTCCTCAGACTATGGCACGGATTTCTCCCAGGATGAAGCCCAGAAGCTGTTGCAGGGAAGCGGTGGAGGCACCGCTGAGCCTGGAAGCCCCCCACCGGAGAAGCACAAGGACTATGTGGACCTTGGCTTGCCCGAGAGCCCAGCTGATGAGAGAGAAATGTTGCTCCAGGGAAGCAAGGAGAGCAACCAAGGAGGAGCTCAGGAGGAGAGTGGAGAGAGCAGGGTCAAGCTTCCCTTCAGCCGACCGCACCGCAGCCCCAAGAGGATGGGGGTCCACCACCTACACCGCAAGGACAGCCTGACGCAAGCCCAGGAGCAAGGCAACCTTCTCAGCTGAGGCAGGAGCAGCAGCAGCTGCGTGCTGCGGAGCTGTGGGATGCTTCCATCTCCCCGCCTTCTGAGGAAGAAACCTCTCAGTACCCTCTTCCCTGAGGGGGAACTCTGGGCTATGCTCTGAAATTTTATATTTATTCTCTTCTTTTGCTACCTGCAAGAGCTGGGGTCCTCCTTTCCAGGCGCGCCCCCAGTACTAGCACACATTGTGCAGAAGCACATCCACTGCCCCGGCGCGCTCGCGGCTCTCTTTGCAGCCTCACACTGGTGCCTGTACCGGACTCTGTTCTTGGTACCCCTCGTCCTGGTGCCTCTGCCTCTCCGTGCTCTCATCTTCCCTTTCCCCTTCCCACTCAGGTACCTGAGGCCCCGGCTGCTCTCCTGCTGGTGCCCGCAGCTGCTCTGCTCTCTTTCAACTTGTGCCAACGGGGCAGAGAGCCTGCGTGGTGGTGTCTGATTCCGCAGGAGCCCCCAGGGGCCGGGAGTGGGGCACCAGGAGTCCCCCAGCGGATGGCTCTGCCCCCCTGGGGGATGCTGGCGTCTTTATTTTCCTGCTGGCTTTTGGTTTCCCCCAGCCCTTTGGGTGGTTCTGCAGAATCTGCCTCTGCATGTCCCCGTAGCTCGGCTCCCCCATCACGGGCTCAGCACATGGGTCCCCGTGCTGCGGCACCCCCAGCGTCGGTGCTACCTGCTGGGGACCTGGGGGCCAGCCCGCCCCCTCCCCGGGCAGAGGAGGTTTGTTTTTTGGGGTTTGTTTGTGCGTCTCCTCCCTCACACCTCTTCCCCCGCTCTCCGTGCTGTTGTTTTGTTGGAACGGTGCTGACTCTCTGCTCTTGGGTGGGCTTCTTTCTTCTTCCCGAGCCTTTGGTTTTGGGGTGTATTGTTTTTCCTTTCCCCACCCTGCATAAACAGACGCAGCGGTTGGCAGCCAGTCTGCTGCCTGCGTTGAGGGCGTGTTGAGGAGGCCCAGCTCCGAGCCGCGCTCCCCTCTCATCAGCCTGCAGAAATCCCTCCAGACTTGGGAACAAGATCTTGCCCCGGGGGAGCAAGGCGTGAAGGATGCTACTGGCATTTTCGGGGCAGGGCTTCGTGCAGGGCCCATGGGGATGCGAGGGCAGAGCTCTCAAGGCTCAGTAGCAGCCCTTTGCCAGGGTCTCCTCGTGCCCCCTTTTCTGGGCGGGGGGCTCCAGGCTGGCTCTGGTGCCTCTCCGGGGCTTCCCCTTCTGGGTTAGGGCCTCTGTGCGTGTTTTCTCCTAGCGTAGCGTGATATCGTGACTTTTCTTCACTGTCTCGTGTGCTCAGTGTCTTACTGGGGAGGGGGGAGGGAAGGGGAGAGGTCTGTAGATGTAGGTATTTTTTGAGGGCTTACGTAGCCCGTTTTAATTTCGTCCTGTGCCCTTGTCTGTCTCGTGTTTCTCACCTGGCCTAGGGGTGTGAGGGCAGAGGGTTAGCCTGGTTCCTGGGCTGTGCTCCCCTTGCACCTGCTGGCTGCCCTTGGCCTGTTTTCTTTCCTTTTTTTTTTTCTTCTTTTTTAGTTCGATTTGCGTTGTCTTCCTGCCCTGCTCCGTTAGTGCTCCCTGCTGTGCCGGAGGAGAGCATCCCTCTGCCAGGGAGGGAGCCAACAGCCAGAGGCGCAGCCAAAAGCTGCCCGGGGCCCTGCTCCCCTCCCCAAATCCACATCTCCTCAGAGGGCTGCTTGCAGCTGGGGCCTCAGCTCCGGCCTGGAGGCTCCAGGGCCTGTGAAAGGGAGCTGCAGGCCTCTGGTGCCTCTGCAGGTGGCTCGGGGTCCCCTGCGCGGTCACCGCGTGTCCCACCTCAGGCAGCTGTGGAGCCGGGGCTCAGTATTTCACTACAGTATTCCACTCGATTCCTGTGCTGACAGGCTGGTGCTGAGAGCAGAAGCCCCCCCTTAGCTTGCAGGGCATTATCTCCCGTCCTGTAAGCGGTCGGGGGGGTCCTTGCACTCGCTCTCCTCTGCCACTGTGCTGCTGCGCTGCTTCTGCAGCACTGCTGAGGGCTTCCACCTGCAGCAGCTGCCGGGCGTCACCTGGGGATGGGCGCTCCCTGGGAGCTCCTCTGCCTCTCAAAGCACTTGTGGGACAGCCGTGGGACAGCACAGCCACGGGAGCTGCCGGGGGTTAGCCCACGCTCCCGTTGCGCTCGGGGCTCAGTCCCATCTCTCCTGGCATTGCTGGTCAGGGGACAGAACCCGCCCTCTTGTCCCAGCTGACGGGGCTGGGCAGAGCTGGCCTCCCCTCTGCTTTTGGTTGCCGTAGCCTAAAAGCAAAACCGTGGAGGAACGGAGGGGTGGGAACCGAGTGCCCAAAGCCTTCCCACGTGTTGTTTTACAGCGTGAGGCAGGCACTGAGAGGGAGCGGGCAGCCTCAAGAGGAGCAGAGCCCTTGCCTGGCTGGCGTGGTGCCTGCCCGCTGCGCTCCTCCCCTCCGGCAGCGTTGGCTTTGGGGCCTCGAGCTGACCCCACTTCCAAGTGTCCCAACTCCAGACTGTTAATCTGTAACTAATGTGTTTTTTTTTTTTCTGAAATTTTCAAACTGATGTATATTTTAAGACCAGAAATAAACTATTTTAAAAGTAAGGGGTGATGGCTGTAGCGTTTTCTCACCTGGGGAAGGATCAGGACCAGACCGCTCTTGAGCATGTGTGGAGGAGCAGAGGCCCTCTCATGGCACGATGTGCTGAGCTTGCTGGAGCGTGCGTGCCACCTGTAAGCTTGCCAGGCAGATGTGAATTCACTGGTCATTCACTCTGCACCTGCCTTGGCAGCAGTCTTTCGAGGTGTTTGTGCAAATTAAGTTGTTTGTGTTGGAGAAGAGGCAGAGTCCCAGACAAGGAGTAATATGGTGTAATATGACAGGAGTAATATGACTGGTGTTTTACAGCTGTAATCCTATCAGAGCAGATGCTCTGGGAACTGAATATGGGCAGCTCAAAGATCAGACAGCCTGCAGGAGTGACTCGTGTCACTTTTGACTCAGAGGCTGATGGCAGCTTAAAAAAAGAGTGGGTTGTTTTTTAACGTTTCCCAGAGTTGCCTGGTTAAGTAACACGGGCAATTTTCACATTATTTAAAGGCTGTGAAGGCGAGGCTTGCTCTCTCAAACCCCCTTTGGGATGAACCCTGGGATGCCATAAGCAGGCTCAGAGTTGCCTAGAAAGCAGCTGAGCCCTCTCCCAGCTGGGCTGAGGTACTGCTGCCATCCAGAGCCTTGTTTCTTGTGCTTCAGGAGACAAGCTGCAGCTCGGCTGGGCCATGAGCAGCCCCTGGGGGGGAGCCAGGGGAGGCCGTGTCCTGGTCCCAGCCCCGGGCGGTGCTGCCCCCTGCTGCCCATAGGCAGGGCCGGGGCACCGCTATCGTGCCCCTCCTGCAGCTGCGAGGGAGGAAATTCCCCTTTTTGACACCATTTCTGTGTCAGCATGAAGGCTGTCACCCCGCTGCCCCGTCCAGAGGGAGCGGAGTGACCGAGGCTCGGGTGGCTGCGAGCGGTGCCACGTCTGTGACCTTTATAAAACTCTCGTCACGACAGCAGGACAATAGAAAGACCATCTCTTATACACATCTGAATAAATACAGCCCGCGCGCTGCGGGGCGCAGCCAGGCGTGGGGGAGAGGCAGGGCAGCGTGAGCTACACATGCAGCGACTGGACAATCACAAGCGGCCGACGGGGCGTGTGACAACACAGAGACGCGTGTGGAGGTTCACTCGGACCAGGCTCCGGCGCTCAGAGAGCTGAGGGAGCGTCGACAGGACGTGAAATGTGCGAGAGGACCCTCGGGGCAGCTCACCGAAGGCACGGGGACTGGTGGGTGCGCGCTCCCCCGGCGTGTGGTGCGAACGCCGGCCACGCACGCGGCGCTCTCCTTGGCAGAAGCAGGCAGGGTAGCCCAGCTACATCTCTGTTTCTGCTAAGAGGCTGTCCCCGAGCCCCGACGTCATCAGGACCATCTGGGAGCTGGGAGCTGTGTCGAGAGAGGGAGAAAACCGTGAGCCTTTTGGGCTGCGGGAGAGCGTGGATCCAGAGGTGAGGATGAGGAATTACAGCCCTGCGAGGTGGGTTGCAAACCGCTGAGATGATTTGGAGCTTAAGTAGGAACTAGGCCTGCTCAGGTTCTGGGGAATCACTGTTAGGAGATGTCTGGCAAAGACAGCAGTAAGACACCAGGGTGAGGACCTATATTTATCTCCCAGCAGCTTGGGGTACTTGGCTGTCAAGAGGAACATCATCTCTGAACACCCTGAAGCCTCCCCGCCGCATAGGTGCATTGTGATCGGTCCTGCTCACCCAGCTGTGCCTTTAGCCAGCCCCACACCTTTAAACCTGCACGCACTGAAATCTTTTCAGCTCCACAGGCAGCGTCCAGCTGGGATGAGCTGGCAGGCTGCGCGCAGCCCAGACCCACGCAGGGTGCTGGTGGAGCCTTCCCGAGAACGGGGAACGCGGCGGGCAAGCAGCCATTTTGTGGCAGCAGGGGTCTGGAAATCCGGATTTTGTGCCGTGTGAATGAAGGGTTTGTGCGGCCCTCCTCTGCCTGGCTTCAGGAAGGCGAGGGCAGTTTTCTGGCTCTGGCATGGCACAGAGCGCTGGCTGGGAACTCGGTGACTCCCCCTGCCAAGTAAACTGGCTGCAGGGAGGATGGGCATGCATATCAAGTCAGAAGCCAGCAGGGTACTGGTTTTCCATCCAGCAGACTTTCTAAACAGCAGAAAATAGTGTTTTTCCTGGATGCGAGGGGGGGGGATAGTTAGTGCCCATGTGCTTCAGATCCAGATCATGCATATTCACAACTGCAGAGGGGGATCTCTGTTTTGGGGATCAGTTTCTGGAAACTGGATCCCAAACTTGGCCAAAGCTGCCAGCAAAGGAGTTTTATAGCCATAAAACAAATGAAGAACCAGATGTTGTGAGGTGCTGGGAGTGGTTGGGCTTGTCTGCTAGCCTGATATTAGAACTGGGAGGAGGGAGGAAGGACAATTAAAGGTGTTAGTTGAAAAAAAGAAAAAACCCAAACCACCAAGCCGGCAGGATCATGATGTAGGCATGGCAATATACAATATTGTGTACACACACGCAACAGGCTATTGATATTTCCCTCATACACCTTTGTTTCTGTTACGAGCCACTGCACAAGCAGGCTGTGGCACCTGGTTCACCCCTCACGAGTTTAGGCCACAGAGATAGGAATAGCTGATCCTGTGCCTGTTCCAGGGAGGTTCTGCAAGCAGTGAGGAATGATACGAGTTTTGGCTAGGATATCTGGCAAAGGCCCCTGAGATCTTTAATGCTCCTGCCCTTGGTTTTAAGGCTTTGCACAGATTTAATTCCTGCAGCATCAGGAAAAACGCCTCTGAGGTACCGTTTCTACTCTTTGCTGCATTGTCCTTGGAGGTTCCCTTTCCAAGCAGGCTCAGCCCAACGCTACTTCACGTGAAGCTGGAGGCTGTCTGGATTCCAGCTCACAGGGCTAAGGGACAGATATCATTCACCAACCCCACCGTGAGAGACCAGTGGCACAGGAAACACCCTGGACATCGCTATTGCTGTCTGCCAGCCCCACCACGCCAGGCCCCAGAGCTCTTACTGTTCTGGCAGATCCAGGGGTTCTTCTCCCTGGCCGTGACTTCACGAGCCTCCGTTTCCTCCTCTTCCTCGCCCTCCGAGAGCAGGTCAGAGATCTGCTGCTGCAGCTCAGGACTAATGTTGTTCTCCGCCAGGATGAGTGTCCGTAGGGCTGTGGGATAATTCTCTACCATGTCCAGCAAGGTCTGGGCAGAGAGTGAGATAAGCAGGCTGACAAGCAGCACAAACAGCAGCTAGGTTCAACAAGAAGAGTTTCAGTGCCCTGTCTGCCCACAAGCTCCAGCCCTCCTCTTACCTCTGCCATCCCTCTGCCAGACTTTTTAAGAACCTGAGGACTTCTTGTCTTTCTGTGGGAAGAACTGAGCCTGGATTTCCTGGCTCTGCCCATAAAGGAGACTGGTCTACACCTGCTGCTCCCACATACCTAGGCAAGGTCCCTCCTACTGCTGGGAGCTGGAGCTCTGAAGGCCTGTGCTAACAAACCTTGGCCCCATCTGCACACAGAACTTAACCTCTGATTCTCCATCACAGATCCAACCCTTACTTCTTCCAAGAAACCCAAACTACAGATGGAGCAGTGTGACTTTCTCTGCTGACTCGAGGGAGGCCCAGGAGCCCTAGGTCAGAGCTGTGACTTCCAAGCTCCTCCTGCGGCTGAATGCTGTGGGTCTGGGGAAAGTAGCAGCACCTCTGGGTGCATGGGAGGGAAGGGGATGTGTGTGTGTGGACTCTGGAAAGGGGAAGGAGGCCAGTAGAGGTCCTAGTGCCTCTATAGAAGGCCAGGACCTATGCCCCTGAGGCTTCAGTGATGCTGTAGAGTAACAGGTTTCCTCACCTGGGCTGACTGGTTGGTAAGTCCTGTTCCCTCCAAATCCAGAACTTCAAGGGTTCGACTGGAGGCCACAGCGACAGCAAGCATCCCTGCTACCTGGTCACCTGGAGGAGAAGCAAACCAGGGCTGTTGGCAGCACCTGCCTTCGCTCACATACCACCCCCTGTCCTCGTGGGGCTGGGGCTGTCATGGAAACACCCTCTGAATTTCTGCCATCAGACAACTTCCGAGTCTCAGCTACCTCAGGGGAAAAAAAAAAAGCTGTTAACTGAGAAAAGAGAGAAGGTAAAGGTGCACCATTCTGGGGGCATGGGAACAGTCACCGATTGTCAGGGGGAACACAAAAGAGCACAGTGAAATGGATTTTATTCCCCATGGAACTGTGTCTGCCCACATCTCCTTTCTACTCAAGGATGTGAGGGCCTTTAATATTCCCTGAAAGGAATCTCAGATGCAGAATAAGGAGCTGAGTAATCTAAGGGAAAGTTAGAGCCTGGTGGAGGACTATGTGCCAGCTGAAGGGCTGCCACCCTGGAAAGGGGGAGACTTCTGTGGGTGGGTGCAGCAGGACCGGGGGCACTGGGGATCAACACCATTGAAGAGACTCCAGCGTGTTCTCCTGACGTTCCCTGGGGATGTATGACTGCAACACCTTCTCTCCTGAGGAAAACCAGGCTGACACCAGGTAACACCCCAGGGCCTTCACTGCCCTGGAGGGGGTGCCTGCTCAGACAGGGCCTGGAATGAGGCTCCGTTTCCAGCAGAAAAGCGAGGTGGGAAGCGCCCAGCTGATGATGCTCCTGGTAGGGAGGCATGGCCTGGTCTCCTCCTCACCACCTTGCAGCAGAGCTGGAGAGAGTTGGTTTCTATGGCAACCCATGCCAGCCTCTCCTCCTCCTCCTCCCTGCTCCAGAAGGGAAGGGGGGAGCAGGGGGATGTTCGGCTTCTGCCAAGCTGACGTCAGGCCACGGGACTTTGGCAACGGGGCAGAAGCAGGGGGTCAAACGTGATGACAAATGGAAGCAGGGCACAACCTCCTTCCTGCACCTGCCAGCAGGGCACGTGGCCATGCCGCCCAGACCAGCAAGGCTGGCTTCTTGACAACTGAGGGTGCTTGGCAGGGTGAACTCACTGCTGGGGACCAGAAAAGACCGGTGCAAGAAACTGCCCCATCCTGCTGGTGAAGCTCTGCTGCCCATGCAGAGCTCGGTCCCTGGCTGCCCACCAAAGCAAACTGCACAAGCCCGGGAAGGCAGGAGTGCAGCGTCCCCTGCTCGCCCTCCCCGGTCCCCCAGCTTACCCAAGGGGTTGTAGTCCAGGTTCAGCACTCGGAGCTGGGAGCTGTGAGCCACCGCAATGGCCAGGCGTCCCCAGCCTTTGCTTGTGACGCCTGGGTTGGCGCTCAGCGTTAGCTCTTTGAGGCCTGGAGAGGAGGGAGAAGCCAAACCAGAGCCTGAGGATCACCAAAGCAGCCAAAGGGGAACTAGTACAGCTAGCCAGAGCAGCTCTGAGTCATGTCCTCTGTACTCCGACAGGCTACAGGGTTTGGTTTGCTCTGACAAACATCATTTTTTATATCACTGCCTTCCACAGGGCCCCTTCATCTGCCCATGCTGTGACTGCCCCATTTCTCTGCTCTCACAACCTGTGTTCTGCTTACCCTAAATAGCAAGCACAACGGAGACAAGCAAGGGGTGTGTGAGGTGGCTGATTAGAAGGAGGTGGCAGGAGGTGACTTGGTGCTGTTACCTAAGGTACTGCCAGCTCCTGTGTTAATTGACCCACCAGCATCAGACTACTAAAGATTATCCCCTGTAAAGATCTGAGCTTGGCACTAAGGCTATAACCACCCATCTACACACTCACTGAGTGCACCCACAAGCGGGGATAATTCTCAGGCACTGACAGTGAACCCAAGTGCTGGGGTAGGGGGTACACCATATATTTATCTGTGGTCATTATCAGCACATAAATGCAAACTAATAAATGCAAAGCCCAAGCTCTCCCCTCCTCCAGTTTCAAACGCTCCTGTCATAAACCAGAAGCAACCTGTTGGTCTCTGAGCAACAAACTGCCAGCAGGACAGATCAATAGCAGAAAGCTCATGCCTGCCCAAGGGAACCAGCCCTATATTGCTTGGCTTTTCTGCTTTACTTTAGTCAGGAATATAAATTCCTGAGCCCAAACTACAGAGCCTGCTTCTCCCAGGGCTGAGGATTTACTGCTGCATCTATCTGCTCCATGTAAAAGCTCTGCTGGTTCTTGTGCAGCCCACGGCTCCTGGTGCTTACCTGACTTAGCCCCATCGGGTGGCAGGAGCCCACAGATAAGGTTGATGCCTTCATCCCCCAGCATGCAGTCTCCCAGATCCAGAGCCACCAGCGAAGGATGGATGGAGAGCGCAGGGTTGAGGAGGGCCAAGCCTGCATCTGTCAGGGGACTGCCATGGAGGCTGCGTAGGTAAAAGGGAAAATTACCACGGAGCCTTCTTCCTGGCGGCCCAGGGGCAAGCTAACCCAGTGGGGAGCGAGAAGTGGGTGAAGTGAGGAGGAGGAGGATGACAAATCCTAGTGTCAGACAGGGGAAAAGCGCTGGGAAGGCTCTGCAGAGGGGGGCAGCCGGCAGCTACGGGGGCTCTCCTCTCCCGGCAGGGATGAGGGGGTGCGGAGGACACCGGCGAGGCTCAGGCAGGTCCTTCTCAGCACCGGGGGAGCCCAGGTTTGGGGGGACGGGGCTGAAACCGCGTTGACCAGGCAGGAGCGGAGCTAGCTCCCCCCAACCTGGACAAGGGCGAGGGATTAGTGCCTGCAATGTCAAGGACGTTTCTCCTCCGACGAGACGTAAACTCTGGGGAGCTGCCGTCCCCGCCAGGCTGGGCACCCCGAAACATCACCCAGCCGGGCACCCCGCGGCTTCCCCGCTACTCACAAGAGGGACTGGACGGAGCGGTTGGTCTTGAGGGCCTCGGCCAGCTGCTTGACGCGGTTGATGTTGGAGACGATGCCCAGGTTGAGGTTGAGCTGGGCGAGGGAGCGGGACTCGGCCACCCCGCGGCAGACGTGCCCGAAGTCCCGCTCCGAGAGCTGGCAGCCGCGCAGCGACAGCAGCCGCACCGAGTTCTCCCGCAGGCTCTCGCAGATGTCCCGGATCTCCGCGCCCGACAGCGTCTCACCGGAGATCTGGATGGACCCCGGCAGCATCTTCCCCCGCCTCGGGGAGCCGCCGCCGCCGCCGCCCGCGGAGCCCCGGGGGGGAGCCGCTCTCCGCGCTGCGGGCCGGGGCGAGCGCCAACACCGCCGCCGCCGCCGGGCAATGCCGGCCCGGCCCACCGCGGCCCCGGGGGCGTCACCGCGCAGCCTT
>NC_048895.1:25156391-25239247 GCF_011077185.1 Oxyura jamaicensis
GCCGCTGCCGGCGCAGCAGGTCGGCCCGGCACCGCACCGCCCCCCACACGGCGTGCCTGGGGGCGTCACCGCGCAGCCCTACCGGCGGCCGCCGGGCCGCCCCGCTCCCCGCGGCGGGCGGCGAGACCCGGGGGAGCCATCGGCGGGGCTGACTGCGGAGCGGCGCCGGGCTCCGTCCCCACGCCGAGCCGGGGAAGGAGCGGTGCCGCGCCGACCTGCTGCGCCGGCAGCGGCGGGAGGGGGCCGGGCAGCCCCGCTGCTCCCGCCCCGCTCCGCCCGCACCTGCGGGGCCGCTCCGCCTCCTGCCTCCTCCGGGCCGTACCGAGCCGTGCCGCCTCCGCCCCGTCCCACCCCGGCGGCCCCCGCCGCCATCTTGCGCCCCGGCACCACTCGAGGCCCCCGGGGGGCCACCGCCGGTGTCCGCCCGCCGCCCTGAGGGGATGGTGGACGCCGAGGGGAAGGAGCGTGGGTGAAGCTCCCGAGAAGGGGCTGTGTCCTCCTTCAGGCTGGGGAGCAGCAGCTGCTGGACAGCTTTGGCCACATTTCCACTTAAACCCTCTAAACCTCCGTCTTGGTCCTGGTGTGTGTGGTGTAACGGTCTGCGGGTCAGCCTGAGCTGCGTCTGGTGAGCCACAGCTAGGGGATGGATGCTGAGGGTGGGTGGGTTGGTTCAGGCTTCACAGCGGGTTGTGTACGCACAGGGTGTGGTGGAAAATAAGGTTAAGGATTCACTGCCCCGTGGGTGGTTTTGAGGTTTTGTTGGTTCTCCTCTCCGAGGTAAGCCGATGTCTGAGGAGAGCAGGACGAGCTTGAGTGAACTGGATGGCCCCAGAGGTTGAAACCCGGGGCAGGTCTGGAGAAAGTTACAACGCGGAAAGGATGAAATTATCTCTTCCGCAGCTGGCCTGATCGTTACAGTGGGCTGCAGTGTGGTGTGGAGGTGTGCGAGCCACCACGGAGCTGAGGTGGGATTATGAGGAGCTCCTGGTGGGATAATTTAATGTATTTTCCTCTCAGAGAAGTGGGGCAGCACGTGGAAAGGTTCTGGACCGCAGCTGGGTGTACAAGAGAAGCAGAGGAAATCAGGCCACTTATTGTGCCTCTACTGGTTTTTCCTCCCTCAGCGGGGAGCGATGTGGGTTGGGAGATAGCCTGACAGAACGAGGGGGCTGTGGAGATAGATGGATGTTTCTTTAGGCAGTGCGGACATGCCTCTGGTAGAGACAGGTAAGGGAGAGACCCTGCCTGTCATCACAAACCCTGCTGCTTGCGAGGAGGCAGCTGGTAAAAGGTAGAGGGGCTGGGGAAGTGCCCCAGGTTTGCTTACATCAGCAGCACACGGTCTTATCCCTCAACCTGATGAGAGATGTGAGGGGCATACCTGACCTTCTTTTAATTTGGTGGTTCAGGTCAGAAGGATTTGCTCCCTCTTTCCCACCTTCTGGTAATGCTGTACTTGGAGAGAAATATGAAGCAGGGCCCTTGTTGTTTCAACTCCACTGAGCTGAAAAAGGAAGCCAGTGATGTGGAAATTAGGTTAAACCACATAAGTAGGCAGCTTTCTGCACGTAACTAATCTGTTAAGGAGAAAGCCTGGCTGCTGTGTACAGCAATGCTCAAGTGAATTCCAATGCAGTGGAATTGCAATGCAGTAACTAAGGGACAAACCCAGGCTTCTCCGCTTTGTTTGCAGGCCAGGAAGAGGTGGAAAGTGAGGGGAAATATGAGATATGGAGGGGGACGTGAAGCAGTTTTCTTCCTTCTGAAATGAAGGAGCATGTCACCTGAGCCACAGGGTTGTATGTTATGTCCTGGATGAGACCGAGGGAGAGCAGCAGATAAGCTAGAATTGGATATCAACTTTAAAACTTTGGCTGCAGCGTCTAATTTACAACATAGGTGTCACCCTGTCCTTTGAGTAATCCATTGCTGCTCTTTAGGGCTATCTACATGTGTCTCCTTGTCTTCTTGTTTCACAGGGGTGCATGGACTCACTACTGCATCTACAAGCTGCATCAAGAGCAGGCCTGGCAACACGTCTGTGCTGGGATACGAACAGCAGCTGTATGCAGCTGTCAGCGCAGTCCTGGTACAGGTGAAAAGGAGCTCCTGATCTCTGAGGTCATTAAATGGTGCAGGTGAGAACGGGATCCTGTGTGTTTCAGGGCTGTGAGTGGCAAAGAACCAATGTCAGGGTGGTGAGCAGGGGTATGACCAAGTAACTAACAGCTGCCGATCAGCACAGGTCGGATGGAAGGCTGCACTCAGTCTCACCTCATGCTCACCTCCAGGCAGTAATTAACCCATGCTTCATTCAGCAAGGCTATTATTAGAGAGGCACTTGGAGGAGAGCCCCTGGGACACGTCCCACTTCAATCGGCAGCAGCAGCCTCAAAGCACTGCTTAGGGCATCAGGCTGCTTCTGAAGCCCTAGTGCTGGCATCTTTGCTGCCTGTTGTCAGGTGCAAGAGCACACTGAGGAGACAAATGTCCTGCCTTGATTTATGCTCAAATACACTGGGAAAAGTGGTACGGGAGCTAGTGATTGTGGTTCGAAGCTTTGGTTCACTAAGCCTCGTCAAAGGCTACGCAGAGGCAAATTTGGCAGTGGTGTTTTGTGAAGAGTTAGGCATTGCTTCCTTGTTCATGTGCAGTTACCCAGCAGGTATGAGGAAGGTGGTTTATTGTTTTCCTACTGGGGTGCAGGGAAAGAGTTGACTCCCCAGGTGGATGCCATTAATTCCTCACATGTACATGGAGAAAAACAGTGGGTGACAAGCTAGAGAGAGACTAGATGTAGGGAGGAAGACAAATGGGAGAGCAAACAGCCTACTTGTAACCCAAAACACAACTAAGGTGACAGTAAAGTGCAACAAGGAAAGCCTGTAAAAAGGGTCGGACTCCCAGGCACTGCAGAGGAGAGGAGGAGGCCATAACATGCTTTAATATATGTATATATTATCTTCTTTCTAATCTGGCAGCCTTGTATGTTTATTTCAGTTTTAATAAATAAAAAAGGGGCTTACACAGCTCTTGCAGCATTACCCTTCCTCAAAAGCTGTGTGTGTGGAGGGGAATTATTTATTATTTGCTGCAAGGGAGGAGGGAGAAAATTATTTTTGCTTTGTTGAAAGAGCCATAGAAGAAAACAAAGGCATTAAAGGTAGAGAGAGTCTGGCATGGTGGAGCTGTAAGGCTTGTACTGGTAACTAGAGGCCTTGAATAAGCACTGAGAGATGCCCTCCCACAAAGACTTGACTAAGGCAGTGTGCTCAGCATGCTCTGTGGAACTGCAGCACACACGCGTTTTCCTGCAAAAGCATGTCTCCCTCTGTCAGCAGAAGGGGAGGCTGAATCTCTCAGCGCAGTACTGAACTTGTGGTAGCACAGAATATTTCAAGCTCCAGCTGCTGCTGTGCAGAGAATGAACTGGGGCTGAGGAACTGGAGTAGAGCAAGCCCCACGGCATGTGAAGAGGGTGGTTTGTCATTGCCCTGGTCACCTGTCCCCAGCCGACATGACATGCAAGCTGCACAGGGGCAGCATGAAGACCTTCCTCGCTGCTGTCTCCTGTGCTCTGAGTCAAAACACGGGGCACAGCTTCATCCCTCTGACCTAGTGACATGGCTAGGTGTGGGAGGGGTTCTTCTGGCGGTGCGTACAGATCAGCAGTGATAGAGTTAGGCCCAGGATGATTTTTCTTCATCTGGAATTTCCCTGCTTGCAATCATCTTTCTCCTTTCCTTCCCCTCTGCCTGTACTTGGAGAGTTTGCACTCCAAGCAGGCAAAGAGGCACAAATCGGGAAATTAGAAGCCAGCCTCCTGTGGAGTTATAAAGAGGGAAATAGCAGACTCAAGCAGCATTACAATCTAACACTTCCATTTTGTTTAGTTTGATAGCAATGGAATTTCTAGGAGCTGACAGCGCTTCAATTGCTCCAAAACACATGGGGGATATTGGCCCAAATGATTTGATTCCCCAAGCAACTTGCTCTGAATCTTGTTCTTCAGCCAAAATGTGGGGGTGTGGAAGATAGTGAGAGAATGCATCTGCTAGGTATGTGTCAGGAGATGAGCTTTGTGCTCCTGGAAGGGGAACAAATAATTAGCTCGGGAATAAGCAAGCTGCAGAAAGGTCTATGACTGAAAATGCTCGAGGCCTATCCAGTGACGTTTTTGTTCTAACTGATGCAGATGACCAGCCCGTCCACAGCAGCTGGCGCTGTCTTCCTGTCATTTGTTGCACTGTGGCTCTAGTCTGAATGCGCCTACAGCTGTGTCCTCTGCCACCAACAAAAGGAAGGGTCCAAAGAGAGCAGTTACGACATGCTGCCTGCCTTGGGCTCAGCTGCCTTGGGGGCATCCAAGAGAAAAACTTTTTTTCTTTCTACAGAAAGGGGGGAAGCTGAAAGGCAGATACCAGCAAAGAGTTTTCACTCTCAGACCAGTCTACATCAGGGTGATGAGGGAAGGCTACAGCTGGACTGCGCAGCCTGAGTTACTGCAGCGCAAGTAGGCTGAGGCTGGGCTGTTGTTCTGCTTCACCATTCTTACTGGAGCTTTCCTGCATCAGGCTGCTGGGCCTAAGTGTGCCCACTGCCTTACCATGGTATGCTTCCCCATTACTCCCCTTGTTTAACGGGAACACTGCTGTTGGAGAAGTTTGCCAGAGACATTTCAGTCTCTGAGGAGTTCCTTCTGAGGCCTGGACACGGCTCGAGAAGCCAGCCAGTACACAGCAGCTGGTGCACCGGGTATGGAAGAGCAGGCTGCCGCCACTGCACACAAGAGCAAGCTGCACGAGGGCGAACTAGCCTCCTCAACAGAAATATCCACAGATCATGCACAACACACTGCCTCTGCAGGCGGAACTGCTGTCCCAAAGCAACGCAGGCAGAGGGGTGGAAAGAGCAAATGGTGCTGTGGAAGTGCAGGGACAGATTTCTAACATAACACAAGGGACAGGGAGGGGAGATAGCAGCTTGGACCAAATGAAAAGAGATCGGGAACATGACAAGGAAGCGAATATGGTAAAAAAGCATACTACTGCTGAAAATGTGCAGTGACGCTAAAGTTCATGTGCCTTTGGGGCTACAGAAGAGCTGTCCAAGACAGGCTGTGTATCCTGAAACATTTGAAGTAGGACAGCACAAAAGTGCAGAGAATCCTGCTCTGAGTCTAGGACAGGATGGATCGAGATGTAGAGACCCCACACCACTCTCCCATTACGTAGGTAGGCTCAAACATAAGACATCATTCAGCACCAACATCAATTTAATTCTTCTCTCTTCAGGACAGGAACAGAGCAGATAGCCCTGGGGCTACATGAGCATGTGGAAAGGGGAAAAGGGACAAACCGAGCTGGGAAACCCCAGCTAAACATGCAGGCAACAGAACTGCTCGACTCAAGACAGCCCCGACCTGGGTGGCAGGAGAATGTAATCCTTCTGAGTCACTGAGGTGCTTTCCACTCAGCTGCTCAAAACTGCAACCCGATGGACAGGTCCGGGAAAGCAAAACCAAGTCTTACTCCTGCTGTTCTGTCCTTTTCCTAAGAGGCAGCAGGTTACTGTGGCCCTATGCAGCCCCAGAAGTAGTGAAGGAAGCAAGTCCATGACTGTGAAACTACAGGGTCAACGCGACGGCTTTGGCTGTTGTGTTCAGTATAGCGTTAGAAACAACTGGAATGTCTCTGGCGACTCTCTGAAAGGGGGGCATGTTGGGTCCTTCCAATGTGTCCAGGATACCTGCAGGGAACAGCAAAAAGGGGAGAAGGGCAGAAGTTAGTTCAGATGCAGATGGCAAGTTTCTTCTTGTTTTCCTCCCTGGCCACTTAGTGCAGAGCCCAGGCCTTGGAGATGATGGGAGGAGACATCTCGTCCGCAAAGGATGAACACTATCAACACCTCCATCCAGAGGTGTTCACTGCATACACACAAGAGTTTATCCCTGGGGCAGGGAAACAGATCCTTTCACTTCAGAGATGCCCAATCCACTCCTCTATCATCTGCCCTGAACAGAGATGCTGCTAAAGGTGCTGCCCTGCTGGGACAGCTTGGTAAATCCTCTCCGCACCTCATTCCAGGACATACCCTGCTCTTAGACCAATTGTTTGCTTTTGTGTTGAAATATACTTGCAGGCTTACATCAGGAGCTGCAGTTGTGGGTGCAATATGGAATTTCTGTCACTGCAACACAAACATAAGCCGTGGCTGGCAGGAAGCACACGTACTGCTCCAAGTGTTCTCCGGTTCCTGTCAATTACCCTCTCAAGACTGATAATCAGTCCTGGAGATCCTTGAAGAAAATTGCTTAGACTATATTCCACCCTATTTCATGTGCTAAGGAGTTGCAGATCAGGGCTCAGAACCTTGGCTGTGAGAACAGATCCAGGAAAGAACAGTGTTTGCCTCTAAAAGCACTTAAAATGCTATGCTGTAACCCTAAGTTATACAGATTTGAATTTATTTTTATTAATGGGGATTACTAATTTGCTAGGGGAAAAACTACAAAGAGAAAGAGGACTTGAATCTGTATAGCCTGGTAAATAGTGCTGACTGCAGAAGATGCAGGTTCTGCTGTCTGTGTTGTACAACACAAGATAGAAAAGTGTTTTGCAAAGAAGAAATGCTTTTATGACACGTTTCCTGATCATGATAAAGCTATCTGATTTCACCAGCGTTCAGGAAAGGCTAGACATCTGCACAAGAGCAGTCATTGCTGTAACATTTCACTTGTGGGTAAAGACAAAGCTTTGTGCCTCACAACTAATGTCTTAAGTACTAAACTCAGCACACAGACTTCCCCACGTCAACCCACTGCCCTGCTTTGACAGCTTCTGCTAACAAAGCTGGTGCTGGCCACTCTTGGGTGTGAATCTGGCCCAGGTGCCCTCAGGTCAGGTCCAAACTGCCCACCCTTTCTGGCAGAACAAAAAGCAGCTCGTCTTCCCCCGGATCTAAGAGGGGCTCCCTTCGTATCTCCCTTGCTTACCTTCTACCACCTTGTGGTAAGCGAAGTGCAGATAGAGGAGGAAAAGCATATGCAGAGCAGCAAGAGTCCCGCACAGGATGAGCCGCTGGGTATGCCCCACGGTGCGCGACACCAGCACAGCAACCTAGGAGAGAGGTGGAGATCAGAAGGTTTGAGACCAGATAGCTGCCACGTTGGCCTCTGGCGTTGCAGTCAGGTGCACAAAGGAGGATGGGCCAAGGAGTGAGAGAGAGTGCTCAGAGCCCTTTTTGCAGTCTGCACCAGCAAATTCAGAGCAATCTGACTTTGTTTTGAGTAGGTTAACCTTGCCCTATCTCACCAGGAGTTCAGGAGGCTCAGGCAGGACTCTCCACAGCAGCAGGGGCTGTAAGGGAACAAACCTCCTACAGCTGTCACGGTGGGTGAGGATGTTAAGCCAAGCGTCCCCTCCATATGCCAGTGGCCTGATGACGCAGAAGCATGATGCTGCTCTTCACAGCAGCCTAAGCAGCTGTGAAATGAACTGCCCGGCCCATGGAGCAGAAAGCAGGAAACACTTCCCTCCCTTTTTTGTCCCCAGAAGAGGAGGGCTTCAGCCGGTCACTTACCATTCGTAGTGTAGAGAGTCCACCAACGACCAACCAGAAGATATAGAAGAGGGAATGGAAGTGGATATTATAGGTGACAAAGAGAGTGATGCAGTGTCCAAAAAGACCATAGCCCTGACAAAACAAAAACATTCACGTTGCAAATATCACTCTCACACAAGGGCCCACTGAGCACGAGCAGCCTATTCCTGCAAAGTTCAACCAAAGCAAAGCTCCACAAACTCAATGCGAAAGAGTCAACCAGCACAATTTCAGCAGCAGCTCACATCCAGCCAATCTGTCTGAAGGATTCAGAATGTCAGCAATTGCAACAACTTGGGAATCAGAGGAAAGGACTTCTGATTCCAGAGAAATTGGAATCTCTTTTTTTTTTTTAAAAAAAATATTTGTGCCATCCCTGAGTCTGACACTGCAGGTCAGAAGAACATCCTGGATTTCCAGGTTGTCCCAGTGCAACAGGACTATGCTGACTTACAAAGACACTTCCAGAAAAGCTCACAGGCCAGCCTCCCCCTGGAACACCATGCAGACAACCCCCATCTTGGCACAGCCCCCCATACATACCAACAGCGACAGCGTCTGCACCATCGTGATTTGGGCATTGCACAGATATGCCAGGAAATAGATGAAGGAGGAGACTCCCAGCCAGTATCCAAAGCAGGTGCCGATAGCCGTGCCCATCAGTGTGCCTTCCCTCTGTGGAGACAGCGTCAGGATGAAGAAAACTCAAAGCGACCTTCCAGCACCTGAATTCCACCTCGGAGTACCCGGAGCCTTTCACAGGCATTATCAAATAGCTGGCTAACAGCATGCAGGACACCACACAACCTACACCCCAGCAGAAGAGCATCAAGACTTTCTGATGCAACATTCCTCCCCAAGCCTACAGGCTCTTCCTCAGATCAAAGCTTTTCAGCAAGATGCTATTCTGTTATGGGAGGTTTCCTTTCCCTTTCTTAGTTTCATTTTGGCAATCCCAAACCTGGTCAAACCCCAGTTTATCGAGACTCGCCGTACAATGATGGTGTCCGAGGTCTTCATCCCATGCAGAAGGATGGCCACCAGTGTGAAAACCAGCATGAGGGGTCCATAAAGCTCACCTGCAATCTTCTACAGGGAAAGAGAGAGGAAGGAAGGTTTGGTCAGTGCGCCTGGCTTCCAGGATCCCAACCCCAGGTGACGTGACGATTATTTTGGATAGTTTATCACCTAGTCAGTCACCTGAGAAGTAACAGCAGTGCCACTGCTGACTGGAGCCAGACGGAACAGGCTATGTGAGGAGTCGTCAAGGTGGTGTTAAACGGAATGCAGAAAGGGGGTAAGTGAAATCTAGAGGTCTAGAACTGTACCAGAATGGGGTCTGGAACAACTATAGGAAAGGGTTTACCGTCTTTAACATTTGCAGGGAGGTAAACACCTAACAAACTCAAATCCTTAGTAACATGGACTAATTAAGTTTTACAGGATGTTTGTGGGACATTCACTCAGAGCATGGAGTCTAATTCAGCAAAAGAGAACTCACCTGTGGGAAATTAATCATCTTCACGGGAATCATGGACTCCAGCAGTCTGCGTTGCAGCAAAGCAAGGAATGACATCAAAAGCAGGAACAACAACAAGAGAGTTAGTGAGATGCTTCAGAAGTAGAAGACCCCATATGTGCATCACTAGTGTTTGTTTTCTGCTATGGCTGACAGGGCTTGCGGGAGCAAGTCCTTCTAGGGGGTCACATAGGGTAAGTAAAGGAAGTCTTACTGTCAGCAGGTTAACTTTGCTGGGAGGATTCAAAGGTAATATTTAGGGATCCACTCAGGGATGAGTGATCACTGAGAGAATAGCAGGAAGTAAAAATACCTTTCTTCAGCCAGACTCAAAAAATTGTCCTTTTTGGACGGAACTACGCTGCGATCCCAATGGAAGCCGTGTAAGCCAACTGAGTAGAAAAGGTCGAAGATGTCCTAAAGCCCTTTTTACTGTTTAAAATTTTTCTCTGCTGAGAAGCTCAGCTGGGTGATAGGGTCACTAATGTTTCTGGGGGACCAGATTAAGACGAGCAGGGCTCATCACGGTGTGTTTCTCTGTCAGGGCCATGTCCCGACGCCCGCAGCCCACCCCACGCTGCTTCCCCGCACATCCTCGGGCTGGGCCTGCCCACCTGGCGCGCACTTGAACAGGCTCCACGTCGAAGTACGGCCGGAGGATGTCGATGTTGGCGTAGAGGCTGAAGGCCTTCGAGGCTTGCCTCTTCCCCACCTGCCACACCTGTGGGGAGAAGGCAGCGGGCAGCGGCGGCGGCGGCAGCGGGGCCGGGGGCGGCCGGGGTGCCGCGGCGGGGCCTGGCTCACCTGGTCAGCGACCTGCCGGCCGAGCTGCCCCCGCAGCCCCTTCACGCCCAGGAACTCCCCGTCCTCCTCGTCGGCGGCCCCCGCCTCGCCTTCCTCCTCCTCCTCCTCCTTCATGCGCTGGTGCATCTCCCCCATGTCCTCGAAGCTGGAGCCCGACGTGTCGTCCATGTTCTCCATGTCGATGACGGCCGAGCCGCCGCCCTGCGCCGGGGCACACGCCGTCAGCGCCCCGCCGAGCCCCGCCGCTCCCCCCGCGGCCGCCCGGCCCCACCTGCACGTTGTCCTCGAAGCCTCCCCACTCGGCGGCGCCGCTCCTGCCCCCGCTGCCCGAGGGCCCCGGCCCCGGGGCGGCCATCGCTGCCGCCGCGCTGGCTGCTGCGAGCCGCGGGGGGCGGCGCCGCTCTGACGGCTCCGGCGCGGCTCTCGCGGGATGGCGGCGCCGCCATCTTGTGCGCGGCGGCGGGAGGGGAGGTGAGGGGAGGGAAGGGGGAGCCACACGTAGGCGGGCCGCCGGGCCCTCGCCCTTTCCGCCCTCCCGTCGCCACACGGGCCGGCCCCGGCGAGATGGCGGCCAGGAGGGGCACCGACGAGATGCGGGAGCGGGTGGTGCTGGGCGAGTTCGGCGTCCGCAACGTGAGGGGGCCGGCGCGGGGCAGGGGGGCGGGCGGGGCAGGGGGCTCCCGCGGCGCTCACGGGCTGTGCCTCCCCTCAGGTGCACACCACAGACTTCCCCGGCAACTACCCCGGCTACGACGATGCCTGGGACCAGCAGCGCTTCGAGGAGGTCAGTGGGTGGCGGCTGGGGTCCCCGCGGGCGGTATTTGGGTGCCACGCGTGTGGCGTTTTTGGGGTCCCCGCGGGTGGCAGTGTGTGGTGACACCCCGCCTGTGCCCCCCTCAGGAGTTCCGCGTGGACGTGGTGGGCGAGGAGGACGGCGTGCTGGAGTTCGACATGGTGGGCATCGACGCGGCCATCGCCAACGCCTTCCGCCGCATCCTGCTCGCTGAGGTAGGGCTACGGGGTGGGAAGGGGGTTTGGGGCTGGGCGAGTGGTCTCGTGTTGAGTCAGCCCTTGGAGCTCTGGGAAAAGTGAAATTTCTTCTCATGCCTGTGCCCAAGGAGAGTCCGGACCTTAGGAGCCCAAGCATTACCACTTGTTGCACTTGAGGATGCTGTTGGTAAACTCTGGGGGTTGCTCTGCCCTTCATCTCTCATGCTCATCCCTTTTTTAAACAAAAGAAGGGAAAGGGGGGTTTATCAGAGAGCCTCTTTTGGCAAGAATACCAGTGAAAAGAGTCTGCAGAGCAATTATTTATGGAAGAGAAGGGATGGTGAAAATAAGACCGCTCTATCTGGATATTCTGTTGGTGGGTAGTTTGACTGTTACTAAGCCAATCTCTTGTCTCCCTGAGGTACCAACGATGGCTGTAGAGAAAGTCTTTGTGTACAACAACACATCCATTGTGCAGGACGAGATTCTGGCTCATCGCTTGGGCCTCATCCCTATTCGAGCTGACCCTCGACTATTTGAATATAGAAATCAAGGTGAGAGTCTTGGATCAAATAGACATATTGAAGGTTGAACCCAAAGGGATCACGTAAGCTGAGGAGAAGTGTGATTCCACAAAGACTCATGATGTTCTCTCCTTCCTAGGAGATGAAGAAGGGACAGAAATTGATACACTGCAGTTCCAGCTGAAAATAAAATGCAGCCGAAATCCTCAGGCAGCCAAGGAATCATCTGACCCTAATGAGCTGTATTTCAATCACAAAGGTAAGTTATTTCCCTGTCCTAAAATTAGGTGCTGTTTGTTCTTTTTTGTTTTGTTCCTGGGAGATGGGATTTGGTTGTTCTCTCAGGCCTGTGAACAGAGAAAGCTGATTCCCTCATTCTGCTAAACTCAACTTTTGCCACCCCCAGTCCCGTCCAGTCCTGTTTTCTGAGACAGCAGCTGGCTGATGCTTGCGGCTTCCCTTCACAGTATACAGCAAGCACATGACGTGGGTGCCCTTGGGGAATCAGACAGACCTCTTCCCAGATGCTGACTTCCGACCTGTTCACGACGACATCCTCATCGCACTGTTGCGACCTGGCCAGGAAATAGACGTGCTTATGCACTGTGTCAAGGGTATAGGTGAGTGCTGGGTCCTGGGGCGGGGGGGAGAGGAGTGTGCGTGCTCTGACTTGGGCACAGCTGTGTGAAAGGGAACTGTGGAGAATGGGTTTCCCCCCAGAATTTCAGGTCCTGGCATCCCTGCACTCTTGTGTCCTGAGGCTTGTTCTCATCCTTAATTCTTTGTGCAGGTAAAGATCATGCCAAGTTTTCTCCTGTGGCCACGGCTAGCTATCGACTGCTTCCTGACATTACTCTCCTGCAGCCTATTGAGGATGAGGCAGCTGAGACGTTGCAGAAGTGCTTTTCCCCTGGAGTCATTGAGATCCAGAACGTCAAGGGTACTTTCTTCCCTGCTCTAAAGTGCCTTGTTCCTTACAAGTCTTAGCAGAGACTGATAAGAGACTGGAGACAAATCTTGTAGATACTAAACTGTGTTGTGATGTTGCTGATCAGCAACAGTTCTTGTGATTCTGAGCCTGGGTTTATGGATGAGTGGTGGTCACATGCAAATGTGGTGATGAGCTGGCGTCCTGTCCTGGGGTACACACAAGCTTTGTGTTTGGGTTGGAAGTGTTCAGGAAGACCTGTTCTATCAGGCTGGAGTTTTGTATTAGGCATGTGTTAATTCTTTGTATTTGTGGCTTTGCTGCCTCTGCTGATGGGAGAGTGCTTGTTGGAGGGGTAGGTACTTTTGTGACTCCAAGGCATCCATGTGCTGCCGGTGCCCATTGCGTTTTGTCTTTTTCCCTTGTAGGAAAAAAGGTGGCAAGAGTAGCCAATGCACGGTTGGACACGTTCAGCAGGGAGGTCTTCCGACATGAGGGTCTGAAAAACCTCGTGCGCCTGGCAAGAGTGCGAAATCATTACATCTGTAAGTGTGATTTTACTTTGCCCAGCAGAGCCCTGCTCTGGTTTGTGCAAACGAGCGGAGACTGGCCAGTGTGCACATCTAGGTCTCTGTCTTCCCTTTCACCCTGACATTGTCAGTCTTCCTACGTTCATGTTCCAGTGGGGAACTACTGAGACAACGTAACCTCTTCTCTCCTGGCTGCCAAGGTCTGGCTTGCCAGAATTGCAGCGCAAAGGAAGATGGGGGACAGATGGTGGAGGCAGGCGCGGGCCGAAGCTGCGTAGTGGTGTGCTGACTCGTGTCTCTGTGCAGTTTCAGTGGAGTCTACGGGTATCTTGCCTCCAGACGTGCTGGTGAGCGAAGCCATCAAGATACTGATGGGAAAGTGTCAGCGCTTCCTGAACGAGCTGGACTCAGTGCCTATGGAGTGACCGGGGGGCAGCTGGGAAGCTTCCTGCACCTGCCTGCAGGAGTTGGTTCCTCTTCCGTAGGCAAGAGGTTTGAGACGGGTTGAAGAGTCCTAAGACCGTCTCTTTAAACTTTTAAATGGTTTGTAATGAGCCTCAGTGAGGAGATGGACTAAAATAAAAGCTTTCCTTTACAGCTGCCTGCTTCTGTGCTGCTAACAATTGCGAGGCTGTAGAGTATGCAGCGAAGAAAGTGGCAGCAGGCCTGAAGCTGAGTAGTAGCGTTTATTTCAGGTTGCAAGCAGTGCGCGAAGAGGACTGATACGGCAGCGTAGCAGAGCACGTGGCAGCAGGTCAGTGAGATCGTGACACATCCCTGTCAGCTCGGGACTGTTTTGGAGGTGTCAAGCTCTGTGGTCGCTTACAGGCTGTATTGTCACGTAGAACTGGGCTGCTCTGCATGGTGGGCAAGGTGGAGTATAAAACATGCTCTGGAAAAACAGTCTGTGCCCTGTAAGTATCTCAAGCTATGGTATTTCTTTCCAGGTGTTAGCTTTGACTATTCTGTTCTCAGTTTCACTGACTGAGCATGCTTTGGGCTCACCTTGAAGCAGAACTGAGTTTTCCAGGGCATGGTGGAGGGCAAGTGACAGTTCCAGTGCCCGTCTCCACTGAGGGAAGCCTGGGCTAACGTGCAGGTTAGCATCCGTGGAGAGCACTGCTGTTGGAACCAGGATGTTCTTGGCTTGTGAAAGTCTCCCTTGACAAGCTGATAAAAGAACAGGGACACCAGAGTGGGCTGAGTGATGGTGTGTTCCAGCTGCCTAAGTTAAGTGGATTGAGTGCAGGAAATCATGCTTTCTCTGTGCTGGTGTCGGCGGGATGTGGTTACACGTGCTGTGTACATACATCGTTACAGGTGTGGGGGGCTGCCCTGTAGGGAGTGAGTCTGTTCAGGGCAGAGCCGGTGACGGTCTGGAAGCAGGACAGAAACAGCAGGTGACCCCTGGTGTCACCTCCCTGTCCCGCGTTGCTGTACTGGTGCAGGCCCGTGCTTTGCTTCCAGGTATTTCAAGCCCGCTGGTAGTTGCTTGTTGGGAAACTGGCTGCTTCCCTGTAAAGGTTGGGCTGGGAGCACAGTTGGTGTTTTGTCAGGGTGCTTGCTGGCTCTTGCACCTTTGTGCTTTCAGCAGTCTTGCAGGAACCTTGGTGGGCAGAGCTGGAGCCCCAAGAGCTAGGCCTACATCAGTTCTGTAGTCTGTACCTTCTTGTCTAGTGCTCCTTACAACCACAGCCGAGTGACCTTCCCCGTGCTTCTTCCCTGTTTGAAACTCAGGTCAGCGATGCAGACCTGTCTTGTGTGTGAGCTACACGGGGTAGGAGTGAGGGCTGCTGTAAGCATGTCAAAGTCCCATTCCCACAGCTGGGGCTAGGCAAATGGCTGATCAAATGCATTTAGGTGTTAGTCTCTTTTCAAAAAGAGTAATTTTGAGCTGGATCTTGTCAATTTAAACAAGCTGAAACAGTTTTCCTGCTGAGCAGGATTATAGCTGGGGCCTTGAGAAAAGATTTTGTAACAAACTTAGTGAATTGTTTCAGGGGAAGCTGCTGCAGCTGCTGTAAGGCAGCAGTAGTGGAGCCTGGGCTGCTGCTTGAGTTTTCAAGGCGTGCTTAGTTTTCCATGGTCATGCCATGGAGTTTCACTGTGGCAACACCCACCCTGTGAGCTGTAAGCTGGGACCTAGTGGCTGCAGAGAGTTGACATAAACCAGCTCTGCCTGACCATGACTACGTTAGTGCGAATCGTCCCTTGCTTTCCAGTGTAATTGGCTAGTTGGGAATGGTGCATCCCTTCCCTGAAGGGGTGCAGTGACTATCAGCACCCGTGCTTCTTTTTTTTTGGCAGCCGGAATAAGGAGTGCTGAATACAAATGAAATCAATACACCGTGGGTATGAAACTGGAATAGCTTTACTGACATTCAGAGGTGTAACACAACCAGTTCAGAGACAGCTTCAGATTTAAACATTCCTACAAAAAAAAGGTTCTAAAACCATTTAAAAAACAAAACAAAACAAAACTTGTGTCTATCATGAAGTCACAGAATGTTAAAACAACACAATAAATACACCCAGCCTTTGCTAGAGCCAGGAGCCATGTTAGCTCAGAGGTTAAAAAAGTTTGAGGCCAGGAAGAAAGTGGAGGGTGCTGGTGGAACAGTGGGGCAGGAGGATGAGCAGATTCCCAAGGCCTGCTCTTCCTTTCTGTGCTCCCACCCTTCTGGCTGGTCTGCCCAAGCGGAGGCACCACCTTCTTCCCCGCTGTGGTTTACTACCTGTTCTAGCTCCATGGCCAACCTGCCAGCTCGCTCAGGACAGACTCTCCCAGCTCCCGTGCCACGGTGAGAGCAGGTGAACGAGCTGTTTGTCACCTAAGAAAACCCAGCTTTGTGCGCTGGGGTTTGCGAGGAGTCCCACCTCATCTGAAACCCAGTGTCTGGCCTGGCTCCTCCCTGTAAGCTGCAGTGTAACCCCTGCCCCTCCTGCCCCACACCATTCTCTGCGAAGTACCAGCTTGGGTAAAAACTCAGGCTCCTGCCACCTCTGCAGCGACGCGGGGAGGAGATCCCTTTTGGTTTGCAGGTGCTTCAGCTATTGGTCCAGATTTTGTATACCCTGCACTGGCCGTGAGCATCAGGGCGTGGTAAAAAGAAAAAGATAAGAAAAAAAAGTCCTGCTCCCCCACAGGATGTCCAAGGAAGGCTGGCAGAAAGTAAAAGCCTTCCCTTTGGCCCTGGGTGGAACAAGCTGTATGATCCTATATATATATACACACCTGTGTATATATATGTATGGTGGCGTCTGCCTCCTAGAGAGGAGCTGCACCTTAAGAAGACTGATCTCGAGATCCTAGAGCGCCGCAAGATTCCTGGCACACAGCCCTCAGCCCAAGGCTCTCAGCATCCTGGGTGGAAACGGATTCATCAGAGTACAAGTCTGCTAGGGACAAGTGTGATAGGCATGAGAGGAGTGTCTGATGTGTTCTCTGCAAAGCCTGGCTACAAGCACCCGGAGAAAGGTGAGGGTAGCCCCCTTCACACGCTGCACTACTCTGCCTTTTGCGTTAATCCTAAACCCCAAGAGATGAAGAAGTGGAGTAAGAGTGATCCCAGGCTATAGGATGGCCGGGCTTTACCTAAGAGTCTACAGGCTCAGCTCCCACCCTGCGGAGATGCAGGGTCTGAAGATGCTCATCCAGTGGAGGGGAGGGGAAGGAACAAGAGAAAGCTTAACAGACTGGGTCAGACGCCACTGCAGGTCCCACCCCAGCGTTGGGAGGAGAACGGGACGGGACCTGCGAGGGCTTTATTCAGACGAATGCTGATGGAGGCGATGACAAGGAGAATCTAATGTGCTTACTATGAGAAGAGACACAATATAAGGTAGGAGAGGAGACAGTTGCAGCATCCCAGGCTCAGGGCTCAAAGAGTGTATTAAGAC
The DNA here is from genome assembly GCF_011077185.1 of Oxyura jamaicensis. Taxonomy (NCBI): domain Eukaryota; kingdom Metazoa; phylum Chordata; class Aves; order Anseriformes; family Anatidae; genus Oxyura; species Oxyura jamaicensis. Next base: position 25,173,189 of record NC_048895.1, read on the forward strand.
TTTCTCCGTCCTCATTTTCTAGCACATCTGTCTCCAGTGATGGCTTCACCTTCTTGAAGAGAGACGGCAGGTTCCGGATATGAACGTCCTTGCGGAACTGCTCCCCAAGGGGCTTCTGCAGAGGACAGAGAGGCAGGCATCAGGCATTACTACCCCCACAGCCCCGCTCAGCTCAGGGGCAGGCCCTGGCCTCAGGGCAATCCCACACTTGCATTTTGGGGAACCTCAGGCCTGGTGTTTCCCAAGTGCCAGGGCATCAGGGTAATAGCACATTTTAGCACATCAACCTCCAGTGCCCCCATCCCCACAAAAGCCCAGCACCCCCTTCGCAGCTGTGTTCATGTTCGAACCCTGTTCCCCAGGGGCACCCCTGTGTAAGGCAGCCCACCTCCGAGTGAAAAATCACCGCCGATATCCCCAGGATATCACCTACCCCAATGCAACCCGTGATGAGGCGCTTGAAATGATCCTTCCGGCGCTTGTCTGCCACCTTCTGCAGCGCTGGGTTCAGCAGCTTGGAATCAAACTGCTCCAAGGAGTCCTTCTGGATGTCGGGGATCTGCTCCATCACGGCCTTCAGCTCAGCATAGCGAGGGCGCTGCGGGGAGAAACATGGACAGTGCAGCTGCCATCCCTGGCGCCGTTAGCTCCTCCGCCCCAACCCAAGTGGGTATGAGATTTGTCTTCCACCACTCCCCAGCCAACCCCGTGTCCCGACAAAGGGCAGCTTCTCACCAAGGCCTCGTAGATCTGGAACGCCAGGTGGACAAGAGCAGCCATGCAGCCGTCGTGCTGCCCGTGAGTCTGCAGGCCCTTCAGCACGCTGGTGAAAAACCAGGACACGGCGTCGGGCAGCAGGTTCCCTGAAAGCACCTGGGGGAGAGGCACTGTCAGCACAGAAGCAGGACACCGGCAGCAGACTGCCCTTCTGCAGCAGCGCAGCTGTCCCAAGGGAGAGGGTTCCCGGGGTGAAGCAGCCGTGCTTCTCGCTGCGTTCACAGCTTGCTCCCCTAATCCTGCCAGAACCAATCCCCTCTTCCTCCCGTAGGTACCTGTTTGAGCAGCGGCCAGCAAAGCTGGGTTGTGGTTCTTTGGCAGGACAAGGTGTCTTTCCAGGAGAGGGACGTATAGGCAGTGACCAGCAGAGCAGTGCAAACATCCTGAAAAGGAGTCGGAGAAGTAACCAGTCAGGGGCTGTTTCCCACCTCTGTGATTCAAACCAGAAGGGACAGGTGGGCTCCTGGGACAGCTCTGGGAGATTTTACAGAGAGAAAAAGCAGCTGCTGTGTCAAATTCTTCCTGGTGAGAACAGGAGTCCAGGATGGAGATAGAGCCAGGGAGCCTAGGGGGGCAAATGCCCTGTGCCTCGCCTGCAGAAGAGCTGAAACACTGTCGCTGAATGTTTTACTGGATCCCAGCCCCCAGTGTTCTGTGTGGCTTCTGCCACAATTAACAGAGCACCCCTACAAAATGAGTAAGTTCTGGAGAGGTTTCCTGTGCTGGGGAATGCTGAAGCAGACTAGATCTCCAGGTCTGGCTGCACCACAGAGAGTGTGACTGAGTGCAGAGAAAGGATGGTGGCGGTCAGAGCAGGAGCTCTTACCTCCTGCTTCGTCAGACACTTCCCAAGCTCGGTGAGCTCTGCGCTGGCAGGAGGAGCCACCTCTGTGGCCATTGCTTCATCATCTGCAGAGAGAAAAGCAATGCTGTGAACACGGCCTCCCGAGGACTGACAGAGCAAGGACTGAGCTCTCAGAACACTGCACGTCCCGCTCTTTTCCTCAGCCCTCCCCTTGGTGCCTTTAGGATCAGCTGCTCCAGCAGCGCACACCCTACAGCAGTCACGCCTAGGCCAGACTGGGATTTTCTGTGGCCCCCAGGCCCACCGGGCGGGATTGAAGCTGAAGGCTGTGCGCCAAACAGATACCAGTTGGGCACAGCTTCCCGCAGCAGGCCAGCTTCCCCTCTTAAGGAATGGGAGGGGTGTTTGCACACACCAAGGGGGCGGGAAAGCAAAGGTGGGCAGTTACTCACCATCTCCGTCTGCAGCAACAGCAGAGTTGTGCTCAGCCCCTTTCTTAGAAACACAGCAAACGGCTGCAAAAACAATTGTAGGTCAGAGGAGCAGAACAGGCAGGATGTTAGCTCAGAACATGCAGAGGTTATCCTCTCTACTCTCATGGGATCCGAGCTGCTTCAAGCTCCCCCCAGCTCCCTCTCCCTACACCTCTCTCCTCACGCAGTATCTGAAGAATCTGACAGCACAACGCAACAGGCCAAATGCTGCACTCACTGGAAGGCTGAAGCACCTCGCTCCCAGCATCCTCCCGCCCGCTGCATGGTGGCTGCTTCCTATTACTAAGAACCAAGAACATGCAAAATCATCTGAAGCCCCAGACCTATAAAGAGCAGCATTTTAAGGCAACAAGGCTGACAAAGAAAGGAGATACGAGGGTGATGACCTGTAAACTCTATGTTTCCCAGCCTACCTGCTCAAAGCCACATTGACAGAAAGACAATATTAGAGAAAGGGAATGCAGAGAAGGGAGACTGCTTGTGGGAAGGGACTCTTCCCTTCTGCCTGCAACAACTGCTCTAGACTCACACAAACTTCCCACCCATGCCAGCGGACCTAGCTTGATTTCACTTACTGATGAGATCCATGACTTCTCGGGTCAGCAGCCTGACCAACTGCTCCTCAAGCATCTCCTGAGACTCCGGGTTGTCATCTGCAGCATCGTCCTCACTGAGGAGAACAGGTTTTAGTGTGAAGGGAGCCAGCGTCTAACAGCATCCCCTCTGCCCAAGCACCGGGAGTCAGGCACCCTCGGGGCAGACACCGAGCTAGCCCTGGGTCCCACTAAGCCCACCGCTCCCTCAGCGCGGCGGGGAGCACTGAGGTGCAATTGTGGCAAGGGGCACGGTGGGTTGAGCAACCTCCTTGCCAGCACCACCTGGTAGCAAGTCCGAGAGCAAAACAGAGAGCTGTGAACTCGAGTCAGCCCCGGAAGCACCAGTGTCTTCCACCTCTCTTCTGACAAGGCTGTTTCATGGACAAAGGCCTACGTGGAAGACCAAAGCTCCACCCGACTCCTTCCCCCACTACCAGTACCCAGCAAGGGGCGCTTACCAGAGCATGCTTCGCTGGTTGATCACTTGCCATTTCTGAGACAACCTCTGTTTAAGAGCAAGACAAAAGAGAAGATTCAAAAGCTTCCTAAGGAGCCATCCTGGACACACTGCAAAGAGGCCCAGGTGCCGCTCTCACTCGCAAGCAGCAATAGCTGCCTAAGGAAGCAAAGGAAGAGCTTTAAACACGGCTCTCATGTTGAATGGGACAAGAACTGCTGCCAACTGCGCCAAATAACCAGAAAGGCATTGGTGGCTGCACTGGCTCTAGGAATCCAAGTGAGCTGTCAGAAAAATGTGGGGGGACAGGCCAACGTCCCCCTCAAAAACTCCCAGTGCTGAAGGTTGAGGACCTGATAACCATGGGTTTGAATTCACAGCAAGGGGTGCTTTGGAGAGACACAGAAGCTCTCGCAGACTGCTGCCAGCTGCTACAAGGAGTCTGGGCTGCGAGGAACAGGCGTAGAACAAGCTGTTTTCTTACCACATGCAGATAGGTAAAGAGTGGTCCCAGCATGGGGCAGACAAGGGTTTCGTAGTATTCTGGAGGGCAGGAGAGTACCAAGGGCTTCACAAACACACCTGCACAGCGCAGTTAAGGAAGAGACACACAGCACACGTGGCCGCTGCTCCACTGCTGGAAGCTGCCCATTCCACCAGGAGGCCAAGCGACAGCACGCGGGGCTCCTCCTCTGGGAAGAGCTGTTCCTGCTCATGCCCTGGTAGGATCACACCTCTGCCACAGCAGGCATTTCCCCATTTGCCTACCTCCCCAGTCACCTTTCCTTGGCTTGACCATACTTCAAACAAATCTAGGAAGCCACTGGGCTTTCGCTTTACATGCTTGAAGCCCCCCTAGCTGAGCTGAGACAGTGAGGGAAGGATACGGAGCATGGGACGCAGCCTGTAGTCAGGAATGTTGTTGAGATTGGTGAAAGCTGAGCTGAGGAGTTGGGTGGCAAGACCCTCAACGGTGTAGAAATCCTGCTGCATGGAAGGGCCTGCGTTTCCCAGGATGTGGAAACTGCAAGGAAAAACAAATCAGTCAGAACAGTGCCAGATAACAGGTACCATGCATCTGACCTGAAAGGCTGCCAGAACTATCAACTTCAGATTACAGAGTTGCCATGCACTTAAAGAAACATTATAGAGGAATTTTAGCATAGTATCGCTCTTCTTTTGGGATAGCTGCAGAGAGAGGGTCCATAAATTAAGCATTTAAGCAGTAAAAAAGCACTGTCACGTGCTGATGTATCCTAACACAGGATTAAAAAGGGCAAAGAGGCAAAGTGCTCCAATCCAGCTACCCTGTTGTGGAAGAGCTAAAAAGCAGATCCCCATTTTGAGGTACTTTCTCCAATGAGTGTGTACCGTGTGTGTGGTAGGTTAAACCACCAGTGTAGCTCACCACTGCACCTGGTTTTTGTTTTCTACAGGACACAGCACACACAAAAAGCCCGTGTCTAGAAGAAGTCAGCACCCAGCAACAGCCCAGTGCTCCAGCTATGCAACACAGGATTGTGTGGGGGGCATCTGGTGCTCTTACCAGTTGTCGTAGAGGGTACAAAAGAAACCCTGCATCCTTTCTAAGACTGTTTTGTAAACAGGAGAGTCATAAAGCTCCAGCAGAGGCTGAGGGAGACCTGTGGGAAAGAATAAATGTCAGCTACATTAAGGAGAGCAAAGGCCTGGAAGCACTCAGTGAGGGAAGCACTCAGCAAAACAACATGCAGCCCAGTGGGAAGAGGGGCAGCAACCCCGGAGCTGAACCTCTCTGCGGGGGTCAGTCAAGCTCACACTGGTTGTGGCAATGCAGAGGTGTTCACGCCAGGGCTGGTATAGCCCCCTCATTCCTCCAGAGCAGAGCTTACTGGAGCTATCAAACCCACTCAGAAGCAAAGCTGACAGTTGTGCAGCTCAGCTAACAGCCTGCCCCTTCTGGTCTGTATTCATCTCTGTCAGCACACGTATTATTGACTGCTGAACTGCAATATTAATAAGCTTAGAGATCAAGGCCCTGGGGCTCTATGTGCACAGGGCACAGAGAGTTTATAGGTCACAGAAAATGAAGCATCTCCTCATTTTACAGACAGGAAATGGAGGTAAGAAAGACAAAGCAACTTCCCCAAAGTCTTTTGCTCTCTGGCAAAACCTGAAGTTAAACCCCAGTTTCCGAGTCATGGTTCATACTTTTGCCCACAAGACATTTACGCTAAGCTGGAAAGGCTTCTGTGTTCACAAGCTCAAGCCTATTTTAAGAAAGTTCCAAAAGTCTCTTCCTTATAAATGACAGGACCATGTTGCAGGACTTGACTCCTACCCCGGATAGGTTTCTGCACCAGCACTCGCAGCTCCTGTTTGAGCACCAGCTCTACCCAAAGGCAGACAATTGTAACAGCCCAAGTCACTCCAGCGTGAAATGCCACACTGCACCCACCCAGCTGGGTTAAGAAGTTTCGCAGAGTACCCTTCATTTAATGCAGAAGAAACACAAGTACATTTATCTGAGACCAATAACTTACTGAACTTCTTCCTTGTAGCAGGTTCAAAGCAGAGCTGAGCTGTAAATACTGCAAGGAAGCTGGCTCTCCAGCCCCTCTTTGCTTCCACTGCTAGTGGGAGTGGACCACTGCCTCATACACCTTTGAAGACCCTGCCCACACATTCCTAAAGAGCAGCTCCTTACCTAGGATGGCATTCTTCTCCACCTCCAGCATGTCTAGAGCCTTTGCAAATGTTTCCCCCAGCTTAGCCACCATTTCTGGCATGTAGAGATTGTTGTGAGTCCTGAAACAGAAGAGTACTTGGTTTATATTCATGTGGCTCGTCCCATCTTGCCCTTGACAGTGGGATCCTCTCCTTCAGCTTGTGAACAGCTCCTCTGAGGCAGACGATGAGGAAGGTGAGACCAAGCACGTGTGCATGGGATCCCCCTTCCCCACCTGCAAAAATATTGGGGAAGCTCACCCGACAGAGACATGGAGTGATTCCACCTCATGTCCTGAATCTCCTGGCTGCCCCTTCTACTTCTCAGTCCACCCCACCCCTCGCAAGCACTGGCAGTAAGAACTCCCAGCAGTTCTCCAGCTGATGCTGGCAACAGCTTGGCCAAAGGGATCAGAGAATGTATTTTAAAAACTGACAAGACACGGATTCTGTAATCTCAACAGATCTTCGGCACATGAGGCCCCTGCAGAGGGAGGGGCTGTTTCAGCTCCAAAATACACACACTGCCCCCCAGGGATGGGTCACAGTCCCCAGAATGGCAGGCGGCATCGGAGGGGCTCTGGGGAGAACATCAGCCTGATGCAGGTGTTGCTGGTGGCAGACACACGTGCCCCCTGGACAAGGCATCCAGCTGGGAACAGCTCCGCAGCACCAGGAGGCGGCTGCGGTCAGCTCTCCGAGAGGGACACCAATTCGGCCACGGGTGGCTGGCTCTTGCCATCCAGGCCAAAATGGGCCCCCTCTTAGCCAGGGCACTGACGCTCAGAGCTGGACTCGGCAGGGGGTGTCTCTCTCACCTACCTCTCTCCTTTGAGACCTCAGACCTCCACTCTGGGTGTCGCCAGCTGCACACAGCACAAATCCTGCAGCCTCCTCCAAAACTGCAATGCCATTGTACCTGCTGCTAGAGGTGATCAAGGGCAACTCAGTATCTCTCCCTAGAGCAGCGTTTCCCAAAGCAGGGGGGTACATGGGAATGGCTGGGGGAAGGGAGCGCAGACAGACCTCAGTATGTTCTCCAGAGTCTCAGCTTTCACTCATGTCTTAATGATTTTTTGGTTTATTTTAATTTTTTGGAAGGTGTCTGTTCACAATCCTGGCAACCCCGGTGCAGCGATAGCTGCCTGCGTTAGCTTCGAAACAGCGACTATCCCGTTTCCCTCTGCAAGTGTTCAATACTTCCCTGCTCACTGCAAGTGAGGAAGGCAAGTATTTAAGTCTCATAAGAGATCCCTCCTTTGCCACTCATACTCATTCTGGGCTGGGTCTCAAAGCATGCAACAGGCCTCAAAGCGGACAGAAGCTGGTTCTACTTTCTCAAGAGAGCCCATGGATTAGCCCCGCTTCCAAAAGTTTGAGTAATGCTGTTCCAATGACTCAGAAAACTGCATTTCTGCTTGAGGCTGTCCTGAAACCTAGCTATTAAAATCACCTCTCGTACGTCTCCTGCCTGCTCCATGCCAGCACTGGCTTTGCCTCATGCTAAGCAGAAGGGCAGCGAGGCAAACCCAAGGCCTGTGGTACTGCGGGGTGAGCCCTGAAACCTCACTGCTCTCACCCCAACAGGATGGGTCAGACAGTCACATCCTGAAGCTGTGCTCACGGTCCTTAGTTGCTTCAGAGTCCTTGAGGCATTTTCTCAAGTCTGACAGCTGGGAGGGCAGATATTCACTCACAGGCCAATCGCCCTTACTAGTTCAGCCACGTCCCAATGGGAATAGAGAGACAACGTCTCAGTTGCTCCCCCCAGGAGTTAACAAAGCATCCAACAGCCCTTGTACATGATGGAGATACAGCCTCTAGGCATGGTCCAGCTGAGACTCTCATCACTGAGCAGCATTCCTGGGCATCCCACCAACAAGAAAGCATGGAAAAAAAATGGAGAGATGTTTATACTTCAAGCAAAGGATATAATACTCGAGGAAGTATATTTTCAGAAAGGGTCACAGCTCTGCTGGAAAGAGTGTCTGATGCCTACAGAGGTGGGCGTGGAGGCCAGAGGATGAGTCCTTTAGGACAGTCCATGCCTGAAGCGTCTTGACCCAGACCTGGAGCTGTCTACACTGAAAATGCTACAGCATCCATGTCTACCCAACAGTTCTTTCACCAGCATTAATGCCTTGACAATGTCAGGACCTCATCAAGAGCAGTTCCAGAAAAGCCTTTGTGCAAAGTATTTTGCTGCGCCTGATCAGTCCATTTGTAACAAAAACAACAAAAATGAAAGCCACAAGCAAATCCCAACACAATAAAGGTGCTGTGCCAACGAGTCCATGCAGCTAGCTGTTGGCTCCAGGAAGTGCCCTCATCTAGAGGCGAGATAACATTGGTGGCTGGAGATTGTTATTTGGGGTTTAAACCCAGGAGAGAACAATTTTAGCCAGAAGCTAGAAAGCAGCTGGGTGAAATGAGGTACCACAGAGAGCAGAGTCATCATTCAAAAAGCTGCAAGCAGTGATTAACGAAGCAACCTCAAAATCATTCAGTAAATAGAGCTACTGAAACAAACGGCCAGGCACAAAAAGAAAGGCTGGCAGGGAACACGCCATGCTGTCTGCCACTCAGAACTACCTTATTTTCCTTATCACTTGGTATCCCCCTCACTCTGCTTGGCTCTCTGATCTCATCCATGACCTATCCTCAAGCTGCTTATCTTGGAAAAACACATCAGCTTAGCAGCTTTCACTGTTTTCATCCACAACCACGGCAGAAAAACGCCCCACAATATCCAGAGAGCAGCACACCCAACTGCTCAGCTTGCCAAGTGCCCTTTTTTGCACACCGGTGCCTGATGCGGAGTTCAGTTCAGCTGCTCAGGAGGATCTGTGCAGCTGCTGCAAAGCACTTCCACATCTGCTTCCTGCAGAAGCACAAAAGCAACACTGGGCCTGGCTTGCCCCTGCAGAGCTGTCTGCTGGCACTCAGCTAAGAGAAGCATCCATCCCCAGCGCTGCCACGTTCCTGAAGGTATCCTCACATGGGCTGCTCTCCAGCCTGCCAGCCCTCCTCCTATCTCTGCACTTGTCTGCAGACACGCCGCTACAGATTCCCTGTTCTCCTGTGCAATCCGTATTAGAGGACCTGAGGAAACAACACATGGAAAGGGCACTCAAAGCCAGCAAAGAACGCACCAGAAACGCCACAGCACCATTTCCAGCTTCTGCACAAAGACACAAGCATCAGCAGCATTTACACTGAACGAGTTTGCAGCTGTCGCTCATGGAGAGGCCTCTGTGTCCAGCAGCTGCCAGGAAAGGTATTGAGCGGAGGATCTCCTTGCTCTCCATACCTCGGACCTAGGTTCTTGTTGGAGCACCAAGCCTTCAGAAAAGCCTGAATACCTCGAAGTGAAGTACAAGCCACTTCAAGTATGCTACCACACACTCAGAAAAATCCTAAAAAGCCTCTAGTTTGCAATGGAAAAGCTTGAACACCACGGATGTGTTACAACAAAAACCAGCAAGGGAGCCTCCTCGTTTATGTTGATGGGGAAGTGCTAGAATAGAACATTGCTTATGCATTTTCCTGGAAGAGGTAAACAGCAGACATGGAGTTTCTGCTTCTTTACAGGTAGTGCAGTGGAAGTTTGGCAGAAAAGAGTGGCTGACAGTAGTTTCCTAAGCTTGTTGCAACAGAGATGCCTTGTGTTTTAATAACGTGTGAGTTCTGGCAGGAACACAACTCTATTCTACCCAACCTGCCCCAGAAGTTCACCCCTTGGATATTTCCTTCACGATGAAAAGCAAAACCACCTCAAGCAAAGCTCATCTGCACCACAGCCTTAACCAGGGAGGTGCAGCCCTACCCACAGGCCAAAGAATCACCCGGTGGGCCACACGGAGCTTTGAGAGGAGAAGCACTGCTAGAGCAGGCCAAGACAGCGTGTGCTTGTCCTGCCAGCCCAGCACGGTGCTTCTCAAGGGAAGCAGCACAGTCTTGAGTTCACCAGTGACTACCAAACATACCTGACTAGACAGCACGGGTAAAAGGGCAACACTGGCAAAGCCCCACTGTCAGCAGTCACCCTGAAATAAACTCCTCATCTGTACGTGTAGGAACGGTGTTTTATACTGGATTCCCCTTTTCTACCGTATTTTCCTCCCTCCTCTGGCTGCCCTAGGTGTCTACACCGCCAGGGATGTGCAGAGAGGCACGGCAAGGTAGCAACAGCCTGAGAGTATGCATCCACTGGCTTCAACAGCAGGCAGTGCTTCAGGAAGCTGACAGTCACGTTCAGCAAAACCAGCTTAATTTAACACCGAAGAGAGAACAACGCACACAGGATGCGATGAGAGCTGGGACTGCCCCGGTGGTGACTGGAGAGGTGGCCTGGTAGGGGCTGAGGGCAGAGCAGAGATGTTAGTCGAGAAACGATTAACTGTGTGGCAGATTTATAGCAGTGGAGGTGGGGGAAGCAATCCCAGCCCAAGCTCCCATTGGCTTTGATGGACACTTGTAGGCCAGGCCAATGGGTGTTCAGAAGGCTCCAGTTTCCCCAGTGCCATTCCCCACTGTGAACAGTCGGGAACAGCACTTGGGCACCTGCACCAGCCTGTGTTCCCACTGGCTTCGCTGGGGGAACATGCTCCGAGCATACCAAGTATTTATCAGGGCTTAGCTCTCAGAGATTCTTAAGGCAACATAAGCGATTTCAAGTCAACTTGACCCACCTTATGAGAGCAAGTAAGTTGTCAAAAAGCTTCAGGACCTGCTCAGTGCAGGGGTTGCGGTAGATCGGAGTTCCACTGGGCATGAACCCAACCAGGAATCCTCCAGCTTTTGCCTCTTCCATTGCAGCAGGCCAACGAGCTCGCTTCACGACTCCCAAAATGGTGTACACACAAAAGCTTATCTGCAGCAAGAGATGTGAACAGCGTGTTATCAGCCAAAGCACAACCTGAATAAATAGGTATGCAGAGAAACCCGTCATCATCCCATCTCCAAAGGAAGACTCTAGTGAGTCTAACTAGGAGCAAACTCCGGTGGTTTTGTTACCAAGAAAATGCAGCAAACTGTTGTGCTACTACTTCCCATCATCTTCAGGGACCCTCAGCCATGGCAGGATGGCCTAGGGACTCATTATTAGACAGAACATCAATGCATACAGTCCAACGTCTATTCGAGCAACCAGGCAGGTTCCCCTCTAAAATGCCCAACACCATCAGTCCCTCATCTCCTTCACGTGCCGGGACAAATGTGGACATGTGCAATAACAGTGGTCAAACTGCATTAGCATCAGATCACAAGCACAGCTCTGGGGACTGCATTTCAGCGTCTTCTGCAGACCTAACGACAGCAGCTCCATTTGCAGTCTGTCCAAGAAGTGAAGACATGTCACTGGCAACTTTAACAGTGTGAATGTCCTCGAGTGAATTTTAATTGTATTCCATGCTACAGTCTCGGCATGACTCTTTCCATGCTGCCTGGCTCAAAAAGCAGAACTCACCACACCGTATTTCCAAGTCATGTAAACCAATGGCTTCTCCAAAACCAAACTTTGCCACACAAAAGAGTAGGGAATAGAGTGCCTTACTCTGCTGAGCAGTCTATATTGCATGGCCTACATGCTCACCGGAGAGGCACAAACCTGCCTGTTACTCAGCCATCAGAAAAACCTGCTGATCCACAAACTGAAAAAAAGGAGATGATCAGAAGAGATCTTGCGTATAATCACAACAGAAATGCAGGATGCAAGGGGGCGAGTCCCCTCTCTTGGTAATGATACTCACTCTAGAGCGGTTCAGGCCACTAGGATCTTCCAAGACTGGATCAGCAATTTTGTTATCTGCACCCACGTACGAGATAAAGGCTTCAGGATCTGAGAGGACTCTAACAGCAAAAGACAGTAAGGGGGATTATTGTTTGTACCAGACAATTATTGGAGGCCAAGAAAAATACTAAAAGTACAGAACAGGCTAGAGAGGTTGGCTAGCATTCCACACTGTATTTGAGAAAATGAGAAAAAAAAAAACAGCTGAGTTGTGGATGTTCTCCAAGCATCTTCAGTCCTCTTGGGCCATAAGAACCCAGGATGTATAAATCTCTTATAAAGACAGCATTGTTGGGGAAAACTCTTGTGCATGCCCAGTCGTCCACGTCCAGGGCCACAGAAACAGCTCAGCTCCCTAGCTTCTACAGGAGATGAGCAAAGATCTTTTATTTCTCATTTTCTGCAAATGCTTTGAGCATGCTGGGAAGTGTTCTTGTTCCCTGCTGGGAAGAGTTCAACAACTCTTATCTAGCAAGGTTCAACAAGCAGCGTTTAGCACTGAGCTGGCAATTTCTGAATGGCAGGAGAGCTATGATCACAGGGACTGCCCAGAGCCCAGGTGTCCCTAGGCACCAACCCACCCCTTTTTTTGGTACAGTCCCTCCTGGGCCTCACACCACCTCTGGAACACGTCCAGCTCAAAGCTCAGAACAGCAACCCGTACCTCTGCATCTCTGCGGAGAGCCACAAGCCAGCAACAGGGGCCATGAGCTCCTCCAGGAAAGCCTTCTGCCGCTCGTAGTCCTTGAACTGGTTGCTGATGAGGACAAGGGCCTCCATAAGTGCACACTTCTCCATCTGTGTCAGGAGTAGCTCGTTGGAGAGCAGCTGCTTTACATGGTTGTACAACATCTCAAAGTTTGGCTGGAAAACACATCCAAGTGGAAGAGAGTCACGCTTTTGGTGTGGAGGAGAACCAGTGGGGAGGGGCAGGGGTGGGAACTGAGCGTACTGCACTATCCAGAACAGCTGCAGAGGCACATCTAAGCTAGTTTTTCCTCTACATAGCCATCTCCTTTTCAGCCTCAAGTTTCTCTGAGTGTTCAGTCTAAAAAAACCTCTTTTCTTCCCTGCCTTTCTGTCATTATCCTGCATAGTTTACTCAAGTCTCCCAAACGACTGAAGTATTGTCTCTTTTCTAGGCAATCATTTCCCTCGAAGTAGGGTCACACCTCAAAATAGTTCTGGTCTTTTTACTTAGTCACAGGAAGCACCTTGCTATTCCGGCTACGTGCCAGACTTCGGACTCTTCCATCTCTGTGCTTACAAGCTAGGTTAGTAACGATTCATATGGTCATCACTATCTCCATGGAAATGGTTTTCTGCCCTACCCACTCCAGTTCTTCCAAGTCTTCCTGTAATTTTGTGTAAGTATCAGAAATCATTTGCTGCAGCAAAGTCCTCGAGATATTTTGGGAGCAGCTCTGGGCCCTTGGCTCTTCCAGGGAGAATATTCGGTTGGCCACTGTTAAGAGGGAGCTGTGGTTCAGGGACCAGTACAGAGGGAAAGAGACAAACCCACTAACTCTTGGTAGCTAGTGCAGAATGCAGACTAGAACCCCTAAACTACCTTCCTGAATCAGCATCCTCAAGAACTCTGTTTAAACTAGCAATTCCCTCTAGCGTTTCTGTAACTCTACAGCTACCTGAATTAAATGCCAATAAAGAAAGGAGCTCAGAGGTATTCGTGCTGTGTGCAGGCTACTTAATTCAGCAAAGTCAAACAGAACACCAGCTTGTGGATTTCAAAAGTAAAGAATGTCTCTGTTTTCTAGTCTCCTCAAGCTAATCCAGAAACAAATAGTCTCTCCTTGCTCCTTCGTTCTTTTAAGTAACAGAAGAAAGCCTGGAGATTAGTCATTGCTCATGTCTTCAGCTACGGAATCAACGGAGACTACCACAAGTGACAAAACAGAAAACCAGCAATTCTCATCAAATGAATCTAGTGCTGCTTGTTTCCTCCTCACCATCCCTTCTGGATTTAACTCATGACTTTACAATTCAGCTTTTCAGTCAGAAAAAAATGTTGGGGGGTGGTAAGGGGTGGTGGGACAGGATGAAGGGAATAAAAATCATGTAATCATTTGAGCAGCTGGAGTGTTTCCTTGAAGACAAACAGAGGCTGTAGCCAAGGAAACTGAAGATCCCATAAAATCCAGCTGAAATTGAGACAGGACTCTTTGCGACAGAGCTGCATTTACGTACCAGGACAAGCTGAGAGTAATCCCGACACATCTTTATGATTGAGGAGCATGCATGCCTTCTCACATTTTTCACTGCTCGAGTTCTAGGAGCCTGGACAGACACAACAAACTTCAATGCAACAAAACAAAAGTTCAGACAAATGCAGGGTATCATCACGAGACAAATGCATTACATACAGTTTTCTGCTCTGTAGAGTACACATCAAAACGCCCCCCCACATCACACACCCCAACCAGCCATGCAACAACCAATTTCCTCTGGAAAGCAACCCAAGAAACCTACGTTTGGACAAGCTGTGCTCCCGGAGTGATGCTGTGGGTCTTGCTGACTACATCAAGACTCCAAGCTTTCCCTAGGGAGCTGGCAGCTTTACAGCCACTGTTCACAGCCATGGATACCAACCCCTGAAGACTACCCACAGCTAATGGATATATTTCGTTCTCAGGAGGGCCAGCACAGGCGTGGGACCAAGTGCACTGGCCTCAGACCATGCCTGTGGCCTTCTACGTTTGTGAGCCAAAGCCTGTGAGGCTATGTCAGTCAAGAGATTGGTTATGTTTAGACTCCTCAGCTCTTTCCAGGAGCAGGGCTATACTTGGAAAGCTTACTACAGTAGAGTCTTCAGGCTCAGTGTCCTCTTAAATAAAACATAATTTGATCCAATCGTTAGAGTATTAGAGAATAATTCAGACGTACCTTACTTTCTTCTACAACTTCAAAGGTAACTGAAGCAAACAGCTGTGAGAAAAGGGAGGAAAAATCCAAAAGCCCATGTCATTTGTTAATATCCAGCAGTCACAGGTGTTTTGAGCTCAAGGAACAGATCATAAGACGTTGGTGCAATTTCATTCATGTCAGTTAACACCTGACTAAGTTGAAGCATGAATCATAAGCACAGAGGCCTTGAAATGAAACATGGTGCTTATTGGCCAGAGAGTGCGCTCAATGTGAAGATTTAAGGCTAGAAACTGCAAAATTTGTGTTATTTGACATCGTTTCTCCTTCGACAAGACTCAAATGTTTTACCATCATTAACACGGAGGACAGTCCTTCCCTGACGGGAATGTTGAGAGAATAAACTCCTGCAGCTTAGTACAAGGGCCCTGCTCCACAAAAAGCCTACCTGATTTTAGTATGGTCTGCAAGTACCTACCTTGGAAAGTACTTGTGGTAGGTATTCCGGTCGGTAAGTGACAAATGGGAAGAGAGCAGAGACATTGGTGAGCACACAGGACAGGATGAGAGGATCCTTTGTTTCAAAATTAAGGACAAGCTGCAGAAGATCTATGCCGTCATTCACCGGGATTTCCTACAGGAGCAGGAAAGGGGAAGGAGGAGGAAGGGAGAAAAGGAGGCAACACTCAGTACTTCAGCCTGTAGCACACAGCCTAGAACTCTTAGAGCTAGACTGAGTTGCTGCTGCTAACATACCAGGCCTCTCAGCTGATGACTGCTGATCTCAAAGCAGAAAGAAAAGCTGTAGAAACCTCACTTCACCTGAGTGCTGTGTGCACTTGCTGAGGAAGGAGGACAGCAGCTGCTCGGGCACTCTTACATGCCAACCTGAAATCCCCAGTATTGCTTGTACCTCTGAGAAGGGCAGGTGTCCTCTCTCTCAGTTTGGACCCCAGTTCTCCTTCTGACTGTCCAACAGATTCCATGCTTAACCAACTACATCAACCCATGTAATTACTTTACTGTGATAAGAATTAGTGTGAGCTGCCTAACCTGACAAAAATAAAGCCAGTCTACACGAGCTAAGAAGAAAAAATGCTCTCCTCATTTGCCTACTGTTGAACAAACAGCAGAGAAAAATTTCATCAGATCTTCTGAATCTCCCACACCCTGAGCATGAGTCTTTCTCACTCAGGTAAAAGCACAGAAAATGAAAAGAAGAAACAGGTAAAATCAGAGGATGACTAAAAAGAATAAACATAGGAAATTTCTGCTTAAGCAGGCCTCTAGCAAGGCACTATGTCAAAGCATGTCATCTGAGCACTCTCCTGTGACCTCTCATACCATCCAGAACCAAAAAATGTCTGACAGAATAAACCAGTATTAGGCTGGTTCCACCTAAAGAAGGGTCAGTACTCAGGAAAAACACCAAACTTTTTTTTTTTTTTTTGCATGGGGGTGAATGGTAACAAAGTTTTCAAGGACGACACAGGTGAAAAAACACACGTCAACCCAAAAGAAGCCAGGAGAACAGGTAAGAGCATCCGGTACACATACGTCTTTATCCAGGGTTCGAAACATCTGGCTGATGACACTCTCTGAGAAGAAGGTCATGGCATCCCACTGCACAAAGGATGGGGAGAAGATGGAGCAGAGACCTTCACCCGTCTTAGCTGAAAGGAAGAGAACATTGGAGCTCTCACCGCGCTCCTCCCCTCACACACGACACCAGGCTGATAAACTCCCCCACCAGAACATCTTAGCACTCCCAGGTACTTTTGTCACAAAGTTCTCTCTATGGATGCCTAGCAGGGATGCAGTGGAGGCAGTTAAGGTACTTCATCGTGATTTGCCTTATTCATGTTAAGGGTCCTTAGGCACAGGTCTGATCTAAGGCACTCTAACAAGCAACACCAACAAATCACAGAAGGGAAAAGAAAAGGAAGGGCCGCATGCCCAGACTCAGCACTGCAGGCAAGACTGCCCTCAGTGTGACTCTGCAGAGCACCACGTGGCCCTCCTTCAGAGGAGGGCAGCCAGGTGACTAACAGAGGGATTTGCCAGGCAAAACCTCCCTGGACAAAAATAAAGTTACAGATTAAGTCCCACATAATTGCAAAATTCTATCAGAGGGAAGATGCACCTGCTTTGCAGAGGAGGAGCTTTCTTGCTCACCATGAGCTCTACAGTAACTATTCCCTAGGTATATAGCAAAGGATTTTTTTTGTTTGTTTGCTTTTGTTTTCAACTTGCAAAGACTTTGAAAGCCTGAAAACCTAGCACAGTGACTTGGCTCCCCCTTAAAAAAAAAAGGGAACAGAAATTCCATCTTGACTTGAATTAAAAAATAAATCCTTATTATTATTATTATTATTATTTTTCAGAAAACTTACAGTTCATGGGTCCGGTATCAACAGGAGCTGTGAGCTGGTACTTCAGCCATTCACCAGCCATTTGGAAGCCAGTTCGAGGGTCCAGACGACAAGCCATCCTCATCACCTCCCCCTGCTGGGCTCGGAAAGCTGCAGTAAAAAAATAAATAAATAAAAAAAACAGACACAATGCAACGAGCTGATGCTACAAACGCTACCTCAGCAAAGCACACCCGGATCTTTGCAGTACTGGGAACATTTTGGACTGTTGTTCCAGCAATAGCTGTGTATTAATCTCAAATAAACAGTGAGTAAACTAGCTATAGCAGGATGCACATGTTTTTGGAAGAGAGATAAAGAGACTAAAAAATGATGGGTTAACATAAAACAATTAAAATGCAATATGAATTATTACAATTATTCTAAACCAAGATTTAATAAAATTGAGCTTCTATTTTTCATTTTAAAAAAATCTTTAAACTGTACATGTTTGCTGTTACAAAGTGACTTGAGATACTGAGATACAACACCCAACTTTAGGTAACTATCACTTCCCACAGCTAAACAGACTTTTTCCAGTTTATTCAACTTTACCCAGTTCAGTGACAGGTTCTAGACTGAGAAACTAATTCTAGACAAAGAACCAAAAAACCACCACCCCAAACCAACAAGTCTTGTTTTCATTTCCAAAGATATGAGCAGAAGCTAAGTCAAAACAAGAATTTCATCTGTTCCAAAATATTCCAGGACATGACCGCAGAAAAGAAACAGCTCTGCGGACTTCAGATGCAACTTGTATTGTTTAAAAGAGATGTTTGACCAAATAGGTTTTTTTGCATTTCACACCAATTTTATTTTCTCACATCCACAATACCTTCAAGACCATTTAACTCCCTATTTCACATTTTGTCTTTGTGCATTTAGCTTTTTGATTTCCACCCAAATTTATTATAAGGAAAGCAAACAATCTAATAAGCAACACAAAAAATGCCACACTCAAAATCTTCAAAAGTAACAGTAAAAAGTCAGTAGTAACTTATTAAGAATATCCTCTCGCCACCAAGTACCAAACTACACCAGGCAGTGCCAAGACAACCTTGTTTGTAGAAAGTAAAATACAAAAAGCAAATATAAAATTATTAAAATCCAGGTTTCCCTGCCTGCTGGTTTAAGATCATGATTAAGATCAGCTGTTTTAATTGCTCAGTCACACAGTTGGTACTGAATCAAAAGCTTCCTAGCAGGGCCAGCACAGACTTCCTTTCTGGAATGACATATGAAGTCTTCTGCAAGCTGCTTTCCTCTCCTAGCCCGAGCAGGATTCCATTTCATTTCCTCATCTAGGTGATCAAGAGGGATATTTTCTCTGACACTAGGTAGCAAATGCTCCTTGACCACTCGCCTGGCCAGCAAGAAAAATAATTGGAAAATATGACAGCAAAATAGTAAAATGAAATGCCTGAGCTGTCACGGGAAAATCACAAACTCATTCAGCTCCAGGATTCTGGCTGAAAGAGTCAGGACATGACTGGAAGCTGCCGATCAACATGGCAGTCTCTGAGCTCTGTGAGCAACTGAACATAACAGGAAAGGCACACACACAACAGCATCTACATGGGGTGAGGGCAACTTACAGTTGAAGAAGGCATTGAAGTCCTCGTCGCTGTCAAAATCAAAGCGAGAGTATTCACAACTGGGGCTGTCTGCTTTAGAGGGAAAGCCCACCTAGAGACAGGGTGGACAACATCAGGATGGAAGACAAGTCGCCCATCAGAGCTAACACCAGCTTCAAGGAGGTAAGACTGAAGGAACAAGCAGTAAAGTGCCAAGACAGAGCTGTTTGCTCAGCAGCCTGGAGATTGTGTCTCTGGCACTCGCAATAGCAGTTCCACGTACCTTCACGAGGTTGGTCATAGATGCACGAAGGTACTTGGGGATCATCGCCAGCAACAAGGGGTCGCGAGACAGAACCTCGTGCCGAAAAAGGGCTCCCCACGTGATCTGAGTGGAGGATCGCAGAAACTGGGGGGAAGAGAGGGAAAACAGGGGAAGGATTTCAGTACTGGACTCTCCACTGGTAAGCCTCCAGTGTTGCAATTAGAAGAGCAGATTACACTGACTGTTCAGCTGAGGCCAAGACGCCATGCAGGCTCAACCTAAACTTCCAGAAAGTCAAAAATCTCTCTAAATAAAAACTAGGGCTGGTTGCAAATTCTGCATGAGATTCTGTACTCAGCACTTTTGTGTCAGGTACCATTCCTAATGGGGGTGGTAATGGAGAAACCACTTTGTATTATTCCAGGTCTTCAGCTGAACTGAGAAACTGGAAAGCAATATTCAGCAGATGAAGTTGCGCGGTCTTTGATGGGGTAGTTTAATTATGCATTCACACATTCTTACACAGACCTACACAACACTTTCAGCCCCCTACATACCTGGCTGGGGTGGGTTGTGAAGGCTAAAAATGAGTCAAGGTATTTTCCAAAGTTGGCAGGTGTTTCCACATCAGAATCTGAGCCCTGTGAGGAAGACAAAGAATTTCAGAAAAAAATACTGAACACGTGTCATGCTGGGTTCACAAGTGCCATGTCTTTGGGTAAAGCAGGACAACTCACATCCAATGCCACGGGCTGTGAAGGAGCAGAGACAAAACCACTGAACACCAGTGAGTTTTTCTGAAACCAGCAGCCTAAGAAATAGCAAGTTCTGCTGACCAGCCTGGGGGTGCTGGACTCAAATCCCTACCTCATTACTTCGTTATGGACGAACAACTCCCGGTGCCTAAGAGCAAGTGAAGTCCCTGTCACTGGAAGTAATAACTCACCCTTTGTGTGCTGTCTGTTCTTGTAAGGGATAAATTCTCAAATATTATTTTTTCTTTCCCTACCTGTGGGTCTTTACTCTGCTCTATCACTTTACACAGGCTAGCTGCCTCAGTCTCCTCACGACCAGCATCTCTCTCAGCAAGCCTGACTGCCTTCCTAGCTGTAGAAGCACTTTGAGCACTGTGCTGAATGGAGTGGGAATTCAGCAGTCAGCATCGCGCCCCAAGTATCAGTGTGCACTTTCATCTCAACGTTTACACAAACAGTATTAAAAAAATCAACAGCAGGAACAAAAACAGCGTTTCTTGTTTCTTAAGCTTGAGAGAATGTTGGTAGAAGAACAAACAGGTATGCTCTTTGAGAGCATCCCTTTGATGTTATATATGTATGTTATGAACATATATCTTTGAGATATTTTTAGTGGTGAAATTTAAAAAGCTTCCCACATGAGCAATTGACTCAAGCAGTTTTCCTGTAGTAATAGGCAGCAAGAAACACAACCAATTTTGAGTAGATTACTGAGGCTATTGGAGATGATTTTTGATGACAGCAGAGGCCTGAAATCAGGCAGGGTCCCTTCATTCTATGTTCCTATGATATGGCAGGACACAGTTATCCTACCTGCAAGCAGAGTCATTTCTGCCTTTTCCGAATGTGTGGAGAGAACCTTAGGGCTGCCAAACACGCAGAGAGAATCCTATTGTCATGTCAGATCACGGTTGTCTCACCCCAGCCCTAGAAACTAGCCTTGCCAAGACTGCTGCTGGTATCAGGAGAGACTTACTAGCAATGCACACAGCTGGCTGCCCAATGCGCACAAAACTTGGCAAAGTCTCTTCAAGAAAACATAGTGCTTCTCCACCAGGCCTTCTCCATCTGCCGTCCTGGGTGTGAAGGGAATGAAAAAAAAAACACAGTTACTCATGTTGTAGGTAACTATCTTGTAGACAAAGAGAATACTAGAGCAATTAGGTTCTTTCACGGTGAGATTCTCTTTGCTTCTATCAAAAACCAATGCTTTATTGACATCTAAAATGGCTTCTTTCAGAGACCCTCTTCATCAGTTTTAGACTAAAAGAGAAAGCTGGGGAAGCTGATATATTTATCCCACTTTGTCCTTCAAATAAGGAATCTGAAAAAAATTGCAGTCTTTCAGGTTTAGGTTCAGGAAAAAAAAAAAAAGGTTGTTTTTTTCTCTCCTAACCCAGTTCCAGCTTTCTGCAGTTGAGCTATTTTATTTTTTGGCAAATTACTTACAGAAAGCCATTGCTATGCAGTTTTATGTGAAATGACAGCAGCAAGATGGTACTCACTGAGCAGCAGAGAGAATGTAGTGCATGGCAACATCTCCAAACAAGACCATCAGAGGTTTCCGATCCTCCAGCTTCCCCTATGTATAAAAAAGCCAAATGCCTCAATTAGAACACAACTACTTACTCCCATCTGCAAGTGAAATTGGAAGATCCCCATTTGTTCTTCCATCTAGGGGAAAGTTTGCATTTCACAAATGATTTCAGTAAAAATTGTTACCCTCCCACCCCACAAAAAAAAAAAAAAGAGGTATTCTTCATTTCAAGAATTCTCCTCCAGCAAACTCACTTTTCAGTTTAAACTGAAAAATGGATCCTCAGACAGTAGCTCTTCTTCACTGCAGTCTGGATAGATACTTAATGGCAGCTGATGAATACTCAGCCTTGACACTTAGCTGCTTGTGAACAGACAGGGCAAATTACCGGTTCAGAACCTGTTGTCACTGCTCTGAGCTGCTTGATGTCACAGCTAGGTGACGTATTTCCCACTTCCCGATTGCAGGAAATTAAAGAAAAATGTTAATGGGGATCTCCAAAGTTGTGAGACGAGGCAAGCATACAAGCTGGAGTATTCCAACAATTGCTCTGTGTGTTGTGCTGACACGACATTCACTATAAATGTCGTTAACACAAAGCAGTCACATTTGAATGTTGTTGCCTTAAATAAAAGAGTAAAGATATCATTGTTCAGTCTGAAGAATTACACAGGAGAATAGAAGGAAAACAAAGAGGACTCAGGGTAGCTGAGGAAGAACTCACTTTCCTGCTGACAGCAATTAGGAGACACTCTGCTGCTCCTATTTGGAGCTCAGGCTCATTTAGGAGCAGACACAACATCTCCAAGAGCTTGCAGTTGTCTGCCGTGATGTGGCTCAGGGCCACCCAGTCAATGTAGCCAGCCAGCGTGTTGAGTGCTGCTATCCCCACGCGGCAGTTTGCCTGGGCCTGCAAACAGAGAGACAAGAAGTCAGAGCTGAAGGGAAACAGTGGTTCCCACCTGTGTTTTCCCAAACTGTCCACCCCCTGGAGAAAACTGCACTGAGAAAGTGAGGTGGCAGCAAAAGGGCCAAATTTCCCACGCTAGGGGTGTTAGTTAAGGTCTTGGCATTTCTCCACTTGTGCATCTCTCACTTCTCTCTTCTCAGTAATTTGTATGATGGGTGAACAAACCCAGCTGCAGGTAACAGACTCCGAAGTCTGAGGGAAGCTCTTTTCTAAACAATCTTGGTTTTAAAAATGACTAGAGGAGTAACACGTCCATAGCTTCACTCACCTTTGGTTCCTGAGCCAGATCGGTCTTCTGAAAAAGAGAACAAGAAATGGTAAGCGAGCAGCTACAGTACACGCTTAGTCCCAGCCGCTGCTGGACAGGCGTATTCTCGAGAACGCAGCCAGAAGCAGCTTCACGAACAGCTCCCTAGTGAAAGAGGCTGCAGCAGTCTCCTGCCCAAGCCACTGCTACAGCCATCATAACCACCTCGGCAGCCCCCTGGCAGGTGAGACAACAGGACTTTCAGTTGCAGGACAAGCCACCGTTTCCTTCTCATCCAAAAAGATGACACTCCAGTCAGCAGGCACCAGGGAGACACAGCGGACAAGAAGGAAAGGCATTTCAGTGCTTCCTGGAAGCTTCCAGGAAAGAAGCTTTTGACCTTTTGGAGTGTCCTACACCCAAGAGTCTGTCTTTGAAAGATGCTGGTGGCTTTTATCTACTGAGATTCGCGTGTGAAAATGATAAAAGTAATTTGTCTGTGGTTAGAATGGCAGCTGGAGAGAGTGCCGGAGCGAGAGCTTACAGCCTGACTCAAACACTTAAAGTTGCAAACACTTAACAAGGCACCGCTTGCACCATCTTTTTACCTGACACACAGTTTGCAGCCCTCAAAGAGGCAAGTGTTATTTGTTTTTCAGATGCAAAGACACCAGAAGCATTTCCTTCTGCTGCAGGGTTTTGGTTTGGAAACTGTCCACTAACGTATTCAGTGCATTTACTTTAAAGATAATCCGTTTGGGTCCCAAATGTTTAACAACTGAGCTACTATTGCAGAACTCCATACTTAAAGGCACTGCAGATTACGCTCCTGGGGAACTGTCCATCATCTCCCCCAGTCTCAGTGTGCAGGCAGGTAACTGAACACCCAACCCTCAGAATTTACCCTGTGCACAAACATCCCAAAGATCTGCTAACCTGTGGAGTGGTGAGGGCTTCTTGTTCCTGGGGTGCTCCAACCTTGCCAATCAGAAAGATGCCACCGTTAGCAGAAGCAGCCACACTTCAGAACCTCAAGCACTGCAATTCAAACCTTACCTGGAAATGCATTTCAACCAGACTACAAAACGCACCAGGGCTTCCCACCCACCACCATGAACTATGCAGACAACTGTCTGCTCTACAGCAGAGGTTGTTCAGCGGATCAGTTTATTAGGAAAAGGAACAGAAGTCAGGTAAGACATGTTTTTTTAATTTCTTCCCAGTTTCACTTTTACTGTAACCCTGGATTTCAGTTCACAGGAAAAAAAAAGGACAAGAGAGACACCTAAGCAACTTATTTCTACATTGGTTTCTGAATTCTGCTTCACTCTCTCAAATCCACTTCCTTCTGACAAGAACAGCCTGGGGCAGACATTCACCTACACTATCCCATCTTGACCAAGCTACACACCTCTGACAGTAGGCAAGAATTCTGAGAAAAAATAAATCCCTCTATGCAAAAAGGAAGAATATTCCTCACCACACCTTGGCAGAGAAAAGGCCTCCTGCCCTGAGCTCTAGGAGAAAAGGACCGGAGAGACCCAGATGCATTTGTCCACACAAACACAGCAAACAACAGCAGATGTGAGCCTGGGGTGGCATCGCGTTACCACTGCCTGTTACATGAACTACCCCAATCTACCTGTTCCTGCACCTGTTCCTGCCCCAAGTACCCCTTGCTCTTGCTAAGCCGCATGCCCCTGGTGTCAGCCAGCTGAGCATTCCAGCAACGCTCATGAGCCGTGTCTCCACTCAAGCCTTCTACACTCCAAATCCGAACAATCAGAGCTAAACCTGTCAGCCCCGTCACAGCAGATCCCTGCCCCATACCTACAGCAATGGGTTTCAGACAGTTTCTGCCCTTGCTTCCCAGGACTTGCGAGTTGCATGCCAGTTCCTAAATGCCTCCAAGCAGTGAGTGAACCTAATGAGAGAAGACGCTTACCATGCGCCTGTACTTGTTGACATTCTGCTGCAGGGCAGTTAGTAGGAAGCTGAAGATCTTCTCCATGTTCTGGGTGAGGGTTTGCTGGATATCTCGTCGCCGCTGGGTAGGCAGCGTTTGGAAAGTCACCACGTCCTCTGCCAAACGTAGGAGGATGAACATCACCAGTTCTGTCTGAGTTTCCTAATGTCCCAAAATGAAACACTCCATGAGCACAGTTGAAACATAAAATCCCTACAAGCTCAGAGATGTAGAAAGGGAACATACACAAAGATACAAGTCACATTTTGGGAAAACACAACAGAGAAGGGCTCCCTCTCTGCTAACACCATCTCCTAGAATAACTGACTCTTGCAGGTACTTTTTGAGTGCATCATCAGCCTGTCTCACCTAACCATGAGCAACGTTTTCCTCAGAATCATGGAAGACTGAAACCCACCCTACCAGCAAGTGGAACAGAACAGGCAGGTGTGGTTCATACCCCTTGCTTGGAGAGGGTATCCAGCTCCTTTAGCATGTCAGGCCAGTGCTGAGGCCATTCACGCTTGATCATCTCCACCACGATGCGAGACAGAACATCCTTAATGTGACTTTCCTCCTCTAGAATACTTTGAGTTCCCTGCGAGAGAAGAGGGGAACATTTACACGAGGAAACACCAGACGACTGTAATTCTGTCACAGAATTGCACAGTGACTGCAAATACCCTAAACAACAAATGAGAAAAAGAACACCGCCAAATCCGAGAACAACAATATCCAGCAACTCCACATCTCAGCTACCTTGAGCGGCACTCCTACCCTCCCAAGCATCCACAGCTGGTGAACTCTAGCAACCAAAACGATTTCCCTCAAAGGGAACTCACCCAGCCGTGACAACAACCACAACTGTAAAGTAAACACGACTAAGATAATAGCTTTAGTATTCTTGCAAAGATAAAACACTTGCAGTTACTGAAGGTCCTTCTAAGAAAGCAAAAGTAACTCACAGAAGCCTCACAGCCTCTTGCCACGTGAGGTGACATCACTGTTCTACAGGTAACCTGACTACAACACAAAATAAAACACTGCAACGACCAGGGATGCACAGCAAGAGAGTAACGAAATCCAGACTTGAATTCAGGTCCTCTGTGCTAATTAACTGGAGTCTTTTCTCCTTTTTGCTCCCACTTTCTATCTCCCAGTGAAAGAATCATGCTTGAGCGACTAGAAGGTACTTACATTGGATATGAGGCCCATGACGTTGTTCTTTAGATAAACCTTTTCCAGGCGAGGCATATTGTTCCAGCGGAACCTGTTCACAAGAGTTAGAAAGAAGAGAGGAGAGAAAGGACACCAAGTCAAAACGTTTATGAAGATCTCTGACTTGATCCTCATTGAACCACCACTTCTTTACCTAAGCTAGATAGAATGAACCCCGAGAGCCCAATGTCCCTGCCACTGCCCAATCGCTTAATGAAAAGGCTGAGTTAAAACCGCTGCTGGCAAATGGGCGTGCACTGCTGAGGTCAACAGACACGAGAAGCAGCAGCAAGAGCACAAAGCATCAGGTCTGTAGAGGCAACAGAGAGGAATCTCAGAACTGAACTAATACAAAGCCTCTTTGTTAGCGCGTGGCTAATGACAGAGAACACTGCAAAGGACCCACTTGTAACCCTGCGTGCCTGTTTACGTCTTGCAGTGTCAACATGGCTCAGAGCTTGGTGAATTAACCCTCCCAACCTGCCCGAAAGCCTTTTTCTCCTCAAGAGGAGGAAAAGGAATGGGAAGGGGGCCAGCAGCCATCCCCTGCTGCAGGACAGGCTCTCTGCGTGCCGAAACCTCTCCCTGGAGCCAGGAGGCACCGAAGGGGCGCAGAGCAAGGACCGGCGGTGGGCTGGAAGCGGGCCGGCCCCCAGAGCTGGCGGAGCACGCTTACTTGACCACATGCTCCAGGATCTGCAGGCCGAAGTGCCGGACGATGGCCGTCTGCGTCTTCTCGGCCAGCTTCAGCCCGCAGGGCACGCAGATGGGACACTTCTCCTTGAACTCCTCGCAGAACTGCTCGGGGAAACACGGACAGACACACGGCGGGCGCTCAGCGTGGCCGTTCACCTCTCCCCCCGAGCCGAGCAGCCCCCGGTGGGACCCCCCGACCCCCTCAGCACCTCAGAGCCTCCCCCCAGCACCTCAGCGCCTCTCCCCGCACCTCAGCGCCCCCCTCAGCGCCCCCCCCGGCACTCGGGACCCCCCCACCGCCTCCAGACCGTCCCGCTGAGGGGCCCCGCGTGGCCGGGACCGTGGCCCCGCGTACCTTGAGCGCCTCCAGGCGGTAGCGCTGTGTGGAGGCCGGGTCCATGATCACCGTCACGGCCTTCACCAGCTGCTCGCACAGGCCGCTCACCTGCTCGGCCGACATGATGATGGCGGCGGCGGCCCCGCGCCACCGGCCGCCGGCGTGCGGGGTGGGAGGGGGAGGGAGCACGCGGCGCAGGCGCTGTGCGCACGCGCGGCGGGGATAGAATGGAGGAGGGGGAAGGTACGCGTGGAGTGCCCTGTTAGAACTACAAGTCCCGGCGTGCCCCGCGCGCCGCCTACAGCTCCCGATAGGCTGCGGGGCGCGGCGGCGGGAGGGCGGTCAGTCGGGCGGGTGGCGGCGGAGGGGGAAGGAGGGGTGTCGCTGCCGCCATGTCGCGGGGTCGGGAGCGGGTGGTGGCCCTGGTGGACATGGACTGCTTCTTCATGCAGGTGGAGCAGCGCTTCGACCCGCAGCTGCGCGGCCGGCCCTGCGCCGTGGTGCAGTACAACAAGTGGCAGGGCGGCGGGTAGGTGCCGCTCCCGGTGTCGCCGTGATGTCGCCGTGTCGCGGTGCCGCCGCGCCGTGCCCACCCGCTGCCCCCGGTGCCTTGCAGGATCATCGCGGTGAGCTACGAGGCGCGCTCCTTCGGCGTGGCCCGCGGCATGTGGGCGACCGAGGCGCGGGCGCTGTGCCCGGAGCTGCTGCTGGCCAGGGTGCCCGAGGCGCGGGGCAAGGCGGACCTCACCCGGTGAGCGGGGACACCGGGGTCGGGAGGGGGGACGCCGGCCCCGGGCGCGGCTCCCCGGGCCCTGGCTGAGGCTGTGGCCCGGCAGGTACCGGGAGGCCAGCGCCGAGGTGATGGAGGTGCTGTCGCGCTTCGCCGCCATCGAGCGGGCCAGCATCGACGAGGCGTACCTGGACCTGACGGGCAGCGCTCGGGAGAGGCTGCGGGAGCTGCGGGGGCGGCCCCTGGGTGCCGAGCTGCTGCCCACCACCTTCGTGCAGGGGCTGCCCGGCGGCCCCGACCCCCAGCATGCCGCCAAGGGTAGGCAGGAGCCGGTCCCGGTGGCCCCGAGGGGCTCCCAGTGGCCGGGCCGGAGCTTGGTGCGGTGGGGATGCTCCAGCGGCTTGGCTGCGAGGGGTGAGCCCGCTCCTGCTGCGCCCGCTCCTGCTGCTCCCCCTTCGTGTTCCCCATCTGCTGGCAGAGCACGAGCTGCTTCATCCCCTCCAGATGCAGAACGCTGAAACCAGGATCTGTTTTCCCCACTGCTAAGGCATCTGCTTCTTCTCCCCCTTGCCGTTGGCTTGCAGCTACGGGTGCACACAGCTCTTCCCAAGGGCTTGCCGGTGGTGCCGGCCCCTTTGCTGGGCTCACCGATGCCCACGCCAGTTCCCTTTGTGTCCCCCTCGCAGAGGAGCTGCGGCAGCGTGGCGTGCAGGAGTGGCTGGCATCGCTGTCCTTCGATAACCCCGACTGTCCTGACCTGCAGCTGACCATGGGAGCGGTAATTGTGGAAGAAATGAGGGTGGCCGTGGAGAAAGCCACTGGATTCAGGTGCTCAGCTGGGATTTCGCACAACAAAGTACGTGTGTAAGGTGTCAGCTCGACTTCTCTGAGTAGCAGGGTCAGAAGGTGGGGTAGATGCTGTTGTGCTCCTCTGCTAGATGGAAGCTGAGTGGGGAATGCAGCCGTGTATGAGCATGCCTTCAGGGAAATCATAGGACATCTGGGAAAGGGAGGAAAACTGTTCCCCGAGATGTGGCCTGTGCAGTCAGCCATCAGTTAACTTACTAGCTGGGTTTGTGGTATACCCTAACCACTCTTATTAGGAAGAAAACGGTTTCGAGTCCCTCATGAGAACTGAAAAACAGGAAAAACACAAGAGCTTAAAGTACAGGTATCCTCCACCCTGAGTTTTAGGAAACAGTGGGGTCATCCAGGGAATGTTTTTTAGAGTTGTTTTCCAGTGATTTGGAGGGAGAAAAACACCAGTTTGGTGGCCCTGAGGTGAGCTGAGTTGCTTTTCCTCTTTCTGGTCAATCAGTCTTTACCCGCTGTTAGCCACGCTTTGGGTGCTGCTCAGCCAGCTGCTGAGAGCACTTCATGCACGGCAGCAGCTGCAGAAACAAACTGACTTTGATGCTGCAGTTGTGGATGGCTTCCTGCTGGGTGAAATGCTTTGGGTGGTTTTACTGAGAGCCCCTAAGGCTTGTTTCAGCCTTTGCAGAAAAGGCTGGTGCATACAGAGACGAGCTGGCTGTGGAAGCACCTTAGCACATTCTGCACGGTCACGTGCAGGCTTTTGACCTGGTGGTCTCTGTGATGTGCTTGATAGCATAGATAAAGAGTTCTTCGGGGACAGCACAGTCCGTTGTAATTTCCCTTCAAAAATTCTATCAAAATAATTCATTGGAAAACAAAACACAGTGCTGGCGTAGAGACTTGATAGGAGCTGGGAGATGCTCTTAGGAAGAGCAGGAATGTTTCTCCGTTATGGCTGTTAGGGAGAGCAAAAAGGCCAGTTGAGCATCCCTTCCACTGGAAGTTTCTACACCAGTGCTCATCCTCAGCTAGCTCTGCAGAGAGTTCCAAAACGTCTGATTAGTCTTTATCCTTTCTTTTTATTTTGGTCAGAGCCTGTATATTTAAAGTTGTAACTGATGAACCCTTTCTGCAAAGGCTGCATCAAGTGTTAGGGGCTCTCAGTAAACCACCCAAAGCATATCACCCAGCAGGAAACCATCCACAACTGCAGCAGCATCAAAGTCAGTTTGTTTCTGCAGCTGCTGTCATGCATGAAGTGCTCCTGGGGCAGCTCTCAGCAGCTGGCTGAGCATCACCCATAGCTTGGCTAATGGTGGGTAAAGACTGACCAGAAAGAGGAAAAGCAACTTGACTCACCTCAGGGCCGCCAAACTGGTATTCTTTTTCCTCTTAAATTGTTGGAAATGTGTGTCAGTGAAACAAATATTTCCTGGATGGACCCACTGTTCCCTAAAACTCAGGGTGGAGGCTACCTGCTTTAAGCTCTTGTGTTTTTCCTATTTTAAAACCCTTTTCTTCCCAGTGAGCTAACTGGTTAGCTCACCAGGAACCCAGCTGATAAGGAAGGAACGGCTGCAGGGATTACTGGTGAATGTTGAGCACAGGTAGAGCTAAGGGCCTGGCCTGTGAGAGTTCTGAGATGAAATCAGAGCTGGAAAGTCCAGAAACAGTCTGAAATTTCAGTGGCTTATGGGTGGTGGAAAAAGGAAACTAGGAGGCTTTTGGCTGAGTTAGTCTGGAGTTATTGTGGACAGTCAGCAGGATGAGTCAGTAAGAGGAGTGCTCTTGTAGAAAAGACAAGTCCTGTTTCAGCATGTGTTAATTAGAGAGGTGTCAGAAAAAAAGTAGGTTACTTATTCCTGTGAAGTCTCAGCCGTTGGTTCAGTTTGAAGCAGCTCACATCAGGAATAGTGTCGGTAGCCTTGCAAAAATCTCCAGTAAAACAAGAATAATTGGACATCTGGAAAATGCCTGAATATGAAGAGTTGAAGGAAAATATCTAAACCTCTAGAAAAAAAGTGAGGACGTGTAAGCCTGTGGGAAAGGCTTCTAATAAAGATCATAGCTTAATCTGTGGGCAGGAAGCTTTCCTTTAGTTATAGGATGTGGGGTAAAGCAGTGAAAGAGAAAATTATTGGATTTTTTGAATTAAAAAAGAGCTATACTTATTTCTGGCTCGTTTGTGTATTATTGATCCTGAGTTAGATTAGGGTGGGAGGGGAAGATGTATAGCAGGCGGGTGAAAGAACATCCCTTCCAAGAACTTCTGTATTTTGCAGATTTCCTTTTGCAGCGTTAATGCTGCTGTGGACTTCACAGACAGAAGATTAAAACAGTGACATTGAGAAAAAGCAAGATAGAAGACGACGGAGCGAGCATAGTGAGAGAAATAGCAGGGGGAGGATTATGGGGGTGCTCTGGAACCTCTAATTTTCTTGCCTGATGGAAAACTAAGCCAGGCAGAGCAGGGGATAGGTGCAGATCCCCCGAGCTGCCTGGAGCAGGAGTCCAGCCCTTTGCAGAGGCACAGGCCTGGCAGCAGCAGTGCTTTCAGAGCCCCCGGCCAGCACACAACGGTCCCAGGCTGGCTGGGCTGTAGAGCAAGCAGTGGTGTGATTTATACGTCCTTCCTAGCAGCTGCTCCCCAGGCAGCCCTCAGTGCTGCTGCAGCACGTGCCATTAAGTACAGTGCTTCACAATAACGTCGGCGCAGGGTTTGTAATAACAGGCTTTCCACTCTTCCACGTTACAGATGCTGGCGAAACTGGCCTGTGGGTTAAACAAGCCCAACCGCCAGACACTGGTATCTTCACGATCTGTCCCGCAGCTCTTCAGCCAGATGCCTGTCAGCAATATGTAAGTACTGGGGAGCTGCCTGCTTCCGTGCAGCTTGGGGCTCAGGCTGAGCTGTTCTGTGGTAAGAGCGTGTGCTTGAAAGGCCGGTGCTGCGCTTCCACAGTCCAGGATTTTATCAGGAAGAGGGCCTTGCTTGTCTTCATTGCTGTGGTACTTGTTTCAGTGGGTTTTGTTGCTGCTTGCATAAGGAGAACTGAAGTGACTTGAGGGTAGGAAATGGTTCCTGGCCACCTCAACAGAGAGTAATTTAATGCTAATTTATAGCAGCCAGCAAAGGCTTTCAGCATCCACAGTAACTGCTCACCAGTGTGTGCAAGAGGGAGAGGAAACCCTGCTAGGAATCCCTCACAGCTGTGTGTGACAGCTCAAGAGCAGCATGCCTGGGAGTCGCAGCCCTGCCAGTGAAGGAGCCACACTCATCTCTCCAGCATCTTCTGGGCAGCCTCTTCCTGGGAAGAGCTGTCCTCAGAATGACTGCTGGGACGCACAGGTGTGAGGCAGCAGCAGCCGTGGGCATGGGGACCATAGCTGTGCCCCAGTGTGAGTGATAGAGCTGTGTTTCCAGAAAGCAGCTGTGGTTTTGAACACACCAGTGCTGTTCCTTGTGTGGGGATGTGTCACCAGCCCCACTGCTCTGGAGGAATGTGTCCCCGGTGTCCAGGCCTGCTCTGGAGGAATGTGTCCCCGGTGTCCAGGCCTGCAGTGGCTTTCTGCCTTCGGTGTGTCAGTAATGATGGAAAAGGGTGTGTTGGGGGGAAGGGTCCTGTCCACATAGAAAGGAAGCAGGGCGCATATGAGGTGTCCTTCAGGGCATAGTTTGGGATCATCTTTTGAAGATGGATCTGAGAGGCACTGAAATTAGGTGAGCCAAGGAGCTGATTCCCACTTCAGCTCTTACGCATCCCTCTATTGTGAGCAGAAGACTTGTTATATACCAAGTGTTCCCTTTTGTCCTCCTAACTTCTGACCGCTTCTGGTTGTCCTGAAGCGGGGCGGCTGCTGCACAAAGGCTTAGCGTAGTCTTCCACATGGTGCTTCATTTTCTTTTTCTCTGCCGTAGCCGTAACCTGGGGGGGAAGCTTGGTGCTGCCATCACGGACATCCTGGAAGTGGAGTACATCGGGCAGGTGACGCAGTTCAGTGAGACGGAGCTCCAGACTCACTTTGGAGACAAGACAGGGTAACGACGTACCACTTGCTGCGGTTTGGCTCTTGACAGGAACAGAGACTTCCTTTTGAGTGTAGGTTGTTCTGGAGCAGTTAGGAAGGTTGGGAGGCAAAAATTCAGTGACATCTTTGAGGGGGCAGAAGCAATGATGCAGCAGGCCCACAAACAGGCTTCTGGGCTTGCCCTCTCCCAGGCACCCTCACCAAGACAACATTTTGCCTGTCAGCCAGCTGCTCTGCCCTGCTCCACAGTGCCTAAGGATGGAGCTGAGTGGGACCAGGGCTCCGAGCAGGCTTGATGGTGTCAGTACAGAGGGAGTTACGAGACTGGACTGGAGCTTGAAACACCGCTTCTGGGCTCAGCAGTGGTTGGGGCACCCTGCAGACAGGTGAACTGTTGCCACCTGAGGAGAAAGGAGGCAGAGGAGCTGAGCTGACAGGCAGTTGTGGCCTGAAGGGAGCCTGCCTGTCCAGCCACTGGGGGTGAGGCAGTGCCACAGCTTGCACAGATGAAAACAAGGCTCAGCAGAGGGCTGATTTGCTGCCTGGTGGGCAGGAAGGGAGGCGGTTTGTCACTGCTGACATCAGAGCAGGGACTGAATCTCAGAGTGCCTGTTCTGCCATGGTCAGGGCTGTCACAGCTGCTGGCCGTCAGGGCAGCAAACTATTCCCTGGCACCTGCAGGAACACAGCAGTGAGTGTCCCTGGGTTTACACGTTCCTGTAGGGGCTGCACTGGCTCATTTACCTCATGCTTCCTCTGGCATTCAGGTCCTGGCTCTATGACTTGTGCAGAGGAATTGATGACGAACCTGTCAAAAATCGACACTTGCCCCAGTCCATTGGCTGCAGCAAGAACTTCCCTGGGAGGACAGCCCTGGCCACACAGAAGGAGGTAGGAGAAGCCCACATCTGGCAAAAAAAAAAAAAAAAAACAAAAAAACTTGGCTTTTGGACTGGATAATAAAAGAACATTAAGAGCAGAAACTAGCTTGCAAAAACAGTGCTTTTCTGTGTCACGGTGCCCTGAAACCTGTGCTAGGGATCTGGTTGAAGGGAGTGATTTGGGCCCCACAAATTAGAGCAATCTCTTGTTGACAGAATTGCATTGATTAAACTCTTCCACAAAAAGGTCCAGCCTTGTAATTTTCCTGAGCAAAATGGGCCTGTGCTGTTCAAAAGGTATTCCTGGTGCCAAGTTTCCAGGGCTGGTTGCTAGAAAGAAGGCAATTAGCCCAAAGAAAGAGGGAGGAGGCACCTTCCATGTTTCCTGGGGAGAACATTGCTCTGGGCTGGGGGCAGTGCTGTCAGCAGGGGCCTGAACCTGTTAATTACTGTTTGTCCAGGTGCAACACTGGCTCCTGCAGCTGGCCTTGGAGCTGGAATCCAGACTGATCAAGGACAGGAGTCAGGTAAGGAGTGGACAGCATCCTTCCTGCTGTGCCTGAGGAGGCCAGGCCTTCGGGGAGCCACGTGGTGCTGTTTGCAGGAGGCTGAGGCTGGTGGTGGTGGGAAGAGGGTCTGCCTGCCCTCAGATGTTTGCCTGTGCTGAGGTGTTGCAAAAAGGTGTGCGAGAGCCCAGCCAGCAAGAATGGCTCTGTCCCAGAACGCTGCAGGGCTAAGGATGGTCCTTGTCCTGTGCTTTAGGACACAGGGACCTGAAAGCAGGGATGCAGGGACCTGCTGCATCCCCATCCTGCCTTGCTGCTGCTCCACTGCAGCTTGCAATCCCTTTGCTCTTGAAAAGTGCTATGGTCAAATCCATGGATGGCAGACCGCAGGCTGGGGTGAGGTCAGTCTGCTAGCTTCACTGCTGCAGGGAGGCCGAGAAGTGGTGCGCAGCTGCCTTTCAAGAAAAGCAAGGACAAAATGCTTGCCATCCTGTGTGATGCAGCTGTGCAAGTCCTTGCTGTCCTGTATCACATCCCTTGGAGGTCAGGCTGGGCAGGACAAGCTGCTGTCTGTCACGCAGCATCAGAAGTGGTAACTGACAGAGGGCTCTGGGCAGCGAGGCCATCTCCACAAGCCCTTCCTGCTCTTCCCTCTAGATGTCGCTTGAAACACAGCTCTGTCTTCTCCCCGCAGAACCACCGAGTGGCCAAGCAGCTCATGGTGGTCATCCGCATGCAGGGAGACACCCGGCTGTCACGCTTCTGTGCCGTGACCCGCTACGATGCCCAGAAGATCTACAGTGATGCCTTTGCCCTAATCCAAAACTGCAACATGGCCGGGGCTCACCAGGCAGCCTGGTGAGTGGGGGGGAAGCAATTCGTGTCCCTCCTGGGGTTTGCTCTGATGCGGGGGGTGCAGGGTGAACCAGGGACCTGACAGATGGGAATGAGAGAGTTGTGCTGATCGGAAGGAAAAGCGGTTCCTGGCCCATGCACAGCAGAGCGTGTTGGCCTCTACGTTAGTGCTAGGACAGCAGTGAGGCTGGCGTATTCCTATACCCACATCTGGCCAGACAATTCCAATTTCTGCACTTGGAGCTGATGACGGCTACTGGCACAGGGGTGTCCAGCTGGAGCCAGGCAGTCCTCGCCTTCCTGTGTGCGGGAAGCTATCCAGGCCTTGCCCTCCTCCCCGAAGGACAGTGGTGCTTTTTGAGAGGGAGGCACTGGGGTAAGGAAACACTAGGCTGCACAGCTCCTGTACTTGACGTTACTTCCCTCCCTCACACTCCGCAGTGAAGGCTGGGGTGTGCTTAAAGCAAGGTGGTGCTGTTAGGCTCTGACAAGGCTGCTGCTCCCTGAAGCTGTCTCTGACTCGAAGTCTCACCGCAGCTCCAGCCTGTGGTGGACTGAAAGTGCAGGCTGGCAGCTGGCTAACCCTGCTCCAGTGCCTGGTTGCTTTTTTCTTGGGGAAAAATGCTGTTCTGGGGAGAGGCTTTCTGCTCTGCCCAACCCAGCCTGCTGTGTCTGTGAAGCTGTGTTCTAGAGATAGCAATGCTAACGTTTTGTTACAGGAAACCTCCTTCCCACCCCTTGCCAGATACCCAGACTGAGCTCTTTTGCAAGTTTCCCTCTCCCCTGCCTGTGAATATTTGATGTTGCTTAAAGTCTTACCTCAAAGGATGCTTTGCTTCCCAGGATGGTGTTTGAGTCGATCTTGTTCTGTCCCTTGCAGGTCTCCGCCGCTCATATCAGTGCTTCTCTCAGCAAGCAAGTTCTCAGAGGCCCCCACGCTCCTCTCTGCAGGTATCGCCGCCTTCCTGACTGGTGACACTCAGCCCGATGGCACTGGCAGCGCCAAGACCGCGTCTTGCAGGAGGCCCAGGGTCAAGTTTTTCAGGAGCCCGAGCAAAGAGCACAGACAGAAGCCGGCTAATGCTATTGAGTCGTTCTTCCAAAAGGCAGCAGAAAAGCGGCAGTCACAGGCAGCAGCAAGCAGCCTGCCAGCTGCTACCACCTCCCCTGAGCACCCAGGGAGAGATGACCTGGAGGGAGCTGGTGTTGGACTTGCCTCTGAGCAGTGTGATCTGGAGTCCCCTGTGAAGCAGAGTCCCAGAGATGGGAGTCCTACTTTACCTTGCAAGAGGCTTCCCTGTGAGACATTGCTGTCTGATGCTACGCAAACACCCTCGACTCCACCCAGCTCCAGGATGCTTCTGAAATTAGAGCCAGCTATGGAAGGAAACGAGCAGAACTTGCCACCCTCTCCCGAGCTCACCCTGCTCCCTCATGCCTCGCCGGGGGACCAGCAGCGCTGTGAGAAGTGTGGCCAGCACGTGCTGGTGTGGGAGCTCCCAGAGCACATGGACTACCACTTTGCTGTGGAGCTGCAAAGCTCCTTCCTGGAGTCCAGTTTCCCCACAGCCCCAGTGGCAGATCCCAGCCTGAAGGCTGCGGCTTCCAGGTCTCCTGCCAAGGCAAAGAACAAGCCCAAGACTCCGGCAGGATCTAGTGCAAAACGACCTAGGGAAGGTGTGACAAGAACTTTAGATTTTTTCTTTAAACGCCTGCCTCCTTAACATCCAGCCATGCTGGGAGTTTTTAGATAATAGCCGGTTTAAAATCCGGTTAAAAGTTTTTATACTGCCTTGCCAGGTTTTAATGCAGAAAAGTCTAATAAATTATCTCTACCCCAAGTCTAAGAGGGACTGGAACTGATGAATAGTGACTGTGTGGTGCTGGATGTACCCAGCTCTGCAAATTGTTCAGAGGGGCTGGTGGCAGCTAGCTTGCTTCTGCCTGCTTGGTGCTACCAGAAGCTGCGGCTTACTTGACTACAGCTCCTGCTGTGGGTATTTCCATAGCTGTAATGCTCTTGCTTTTTCCTGTGATGGGAATGGTGGCTCCCAACACTGTGAAAGCAGAAAATGGGAGCACCGTGGCTTATCCTAGGGAGTCTCCAGCCAAGTCTATGCTTGAACCCCAATCCAGTCACTTCATACGAAGCCTTCATCTCATGTTCTCCCCTGGCTGCAGTTGCAGGCCCTGCCCTTGCTGTATTTTACGAACAGTAGCTTAGTCTTGTGGTTACATCTCCCTTCTCTACACAGTAGGGCAACGCTGTTTTCCTTCCACCAAAATGCATTTTTCCACTAGCTAGTTTCTTCTACAGAAGGATTTCTTTTAATATATGGTCTGACAACTGTCTCTACATAGCAGCCCAGTGCATGATGCTTATCACCATGCTTGGAGTGCCCAAGAAAGACTGCTCCCTCCTTTGAGGAGGCTGAAGCAGCACAGTCATGCTTTCAGTGGCCTTCTTGAAGTCTCAACCCTCGTTCCAGGTAATTACTATTGATGCATATGCTAAAGCCCTAATGTTAGGGAGGGGGAAGCATGCTAGTCACACAGGCCTTTGAAAGCTTCCCTCCATGGCAGAGTAACCACATTTCTTCTCCTTACAGACTCTAGGTGACAGTACACACAACTCGATTAGAGGTATCAGTATCTGCCTTGTTCCTGGTTGGCAGAATGTGTTCAGCTCTCTAGGCCATGGTTCGTGTGTGAGAGCCTCCCCAAATGGCAACAGAGTGGAGAAAGCTGAATATCTGAAAGGGAAACTGCAGGCTCTGAGAAGGGGAGATGGCCTTCAGGGCGGGAGATGCGCTCAGGGCTCAGCTCTGGGCTGAGCCCAGGGCCTCTTCCAGCTGTGCAGCTGCAAGGGCCTAGCTCGAGGCAGGGGGAGGGAACTCGCCACGTCAAAGCAGCGCTGGGTGGGGTCTGGAAACTCTTTGCAGAGGGTTTCATCAGCTGCAGCCTTCCCCTCCCTCAGCAGGGGGAGAGGCTCTCAGGCAGCAGTCTTTGCATGCACTGTTCCCCTGTCATTTCTGTGTGGTACCATCCTTGGAGCCATTGACATGCTCTCCTTCCACCAGCCCAACTTTCCTCGGTGCTGGAAGCAGCCACAGGGCTGGCAGCAGCTGTCTAACACTTGACAGTCGTCACAAGGTTTCGAGAAGCACACAGCACAGCTCGTGCGTGCAGTCACGAGAAGAAGGAATGACAGAGTCCCTCCCATTAATGACAGCCCTCACGTTGCAAAGTGACAAGTTCCCTGAAGTCCTCGCATAAAGAGAAACAGCAACCAGTCTGGTAGGGTTGCCTCACGTTCTTGAGACGACAGCATGCTTCACAGCCTAAATGTCTGGCCAGACCGGACTCAGCAGGTGCCACTGCCTGACACAAAGCCACGCCGAGAACAGAAAACCCTTCAGCGCCACGCGTCACCTCCACAGGGGAGCCCTCCTGCCCCTGCTCATCCTGAGGGAACGGCGTGTTCTCACAGGCAGCGGTCGCAATCCCCTTGATAAGGCTGATGCTATTTTAAAAACAAGCCCCCGGTGAGGTCTGTGCCCCAGAAAGCATCCCTGTAATTAGGCTCGGAGGGAATGTGTGACTGCGGGGAAGCACCAGCCACAGGCGGTTCTGCCCCTGCCAGCCAGAAGTGCTGTGCTCAGGGTGACGTGGCTGCCCGCCGCCTCGGGCTTGCTCAGATAAGCTGGGAGGGCAAGGTTGTAAACAGCAGCACGCACGCATTCCTTCCACGCCACGGGGCGGTATTTATAGGGCCAAATGCAGGAAGCTTAGGAAGGGGTGACCCAGCACCCAGGCAGCAGGACGAGAGCCCGGCTCCACCTTTGCTCATCGTACAACTCAGCCGGCGATCTCAATAAAACATCTTTATTCTGTACATTTATATAGAGGTGCCTGGGAAACATGGACACGCCCCAGCACTAGAAAATGTCAAGACGACAAACCAGCAATTACAAAGAGCATGGCACCGAGAACGGTCAGGCCACAGATGGCAGGGACGAGATGAGCCCAGCCATCAGCTGTTACGGAGAAGGTTGCAGCACCCCACGCCTGCTCTGGTGCCCAAGACACCGGGGCTGCTGCCCACAGCTGGCATCACACCCCCGTGCAGGGCAGCTTTCTTCGTCAGCCTCTAGCACCAAAGGCAGGAGCCCGCCGCCAGCTGGGGCCTGTCCTCGCAGGCACGGGTGAAGGACCGTGCCCCATAACACCCGGGGTGGGAGCACAGAGGGATCCTGCGCGAGCAGTGACCCTGAGCCAGCAGCTGCTGTCTCTCTGCTGGGACAAAGGGGAGGAGGCAGACTCAAAGCTGGGGCAGTGCTCCTCCCAAAAGGCAGGTAATGCCTGCTGTCACTGCCGTCCCTCCGTATACACCGCCATCCCACCAGCTTCCTTCAGCATGCTCTTTGCCAGGTGCCACCATCCCTGCCTCCCCCAGGAGCTGACACACTGAGAGCATCCCTTTGCGAGACCCACCCATCAGCACGGGCTGCCAGCCCTGCACGCGCTGCCTGTGCCAGCAGCCTGGATGCAGAAGTTGCTTTCAGGAGGACAGAAGATCTATTTGGGTGTCCGTGTGCTATTGCAGGCCCTCTCCCTTCTCCTCAGTCAGGGCTGGAAAGACACCACGTCACACGACG
The DNA here is from genome assembly GCF_011077185.1 of Oxyura jamaicensis. Taxonomy (NCBI): domain Eukaryota; kingdom Metazoa; phylum Chordata; class Aves; order Anseriformes; family Anatidae; genus Oxyura; species Oxyura jamaicensis. The sequence continues at coordinate 25,212,146 of NC_048895.1, forward strand.
AGGTGGGCTGAAGGACTCGTGGGGTGCTGACGGCTGGCCCGCATGATCTAACAGTCAACAGCAAACCCAAAAAGCCTATGTACAGCTCAGCAGCCCCTGTTGCACCCTCCAGGCTAGTAGGGCCTGGAGGAACTGCCACACACGGGAGCTGCACGACAGCAAGTGTAAAAACAGAAGTGCTCCACTTTTTGTGCACAGAGTCCTTGCTGGCATCACCAGCTTTCCTCTCACAACAGACCCCAGTGGCAAGGGGAAAAAAAAGAAAAGTCTTTCTGGAGGAGAAAAAGAAATAAATTCACGCCACTGCCAAATCACAGCTAAACAGAAGTCACCTTGTTTGGTGTTAGCGATGCAGCCTGCCCCCACACAGTAAGGCAAGCGTGTGAGGAGCAGCGAGCTGGGCTGGGCCCTGGAACCGCCACACCAGGGAGCCCCCTGCAAACCACTGCTGCCAACGTGCTGACAGCACCAAACATCCACGGAAACAACCTGCCCATGCCAGCACAGGCCCAGGCCCCGCTCTGCCCCTCCTGCTCTGCTGCTGCAAGGAGCAGGTGCAAGTGCAAACGCTGTCTGTGCGCCATTAGGTCAGGAGGCAGCACCACGCAGAGCGGCCACAGCTTCCTTGGAGTCAGAGTGGGACGCTGACAGAGTGCCAGCATGTGCACGGGGACGGGATGGGTCAGGACAGGACGCCTGTCCGACAGTCAGACACCCAGCTTGGAGTAATGCAAAACCAACATACGAAGGGACACACAGCAGATTAAAGCCAACCAAGATTAAAACGGTTTAAAAGTGTCCTGAATGTGTTTTGAGAGGTTCGAGCAAGGCCCTGCTGTGAGTAGCAGGGCCTCTTCCATCCCCTCTGCCTGGAGGGATGTGCTGCAGGATTACTCAACAAAGTGCTGTATTAACCCAGTGCTCGGAGAGCTGGAATGGGGCCAGATCCCGTATTAAGAGATAGAAAAACATCCCTTCACTGCTCCTCTCCAATGGTTCTGCTCCTCCCAACCAGTAATTTCCAAACAGTAAACAAAGCCAGAACTTGCCTGCCCAGGTCTGCAGGTGCCTCTGATCTATTCTGAAGGAGGGCAGGGTAATGAAAGCAGCAGGCAATGTGGAGAACGTGCTTAACTTGCCCCTCGTATGGCACTGAATGCGAGAAACTCTCCGAGGCTCCATCTCACAGCGTGGAGGAGGGACGCCCATGCTAGGACCGGAGAGCAGCAGCTCCAGGCATCACTCGGAGAGCCACGGGAGCTTCCATCCTTCTCCCCGGCCGTTGGTGAGCGGAGATCTCTCTGACCTAGCGGTAGTCAGAAGTTCAGCTGCCCAGGCCCCAAGGACTCCTCCAGGCCGTTTTCTTTGGTGGTGATGGCTTGGAGGTCAGTGACATGCCCGATGCCTTTGGTGACTCCTTCACGGAAAAGCAGCTTGGCTCCGATCTTCAAGTATTCAGGATGCTTGATGAATCTGAAACAGACAACGGCCTTCTCTCCTGTCCGCAGCTTGTCCTGAAGAGAAAAGGGGGACAGCTTAGACCTACCTGCCCTGTCCGTGCACACAAGAGGGGTGCATGTGGATGCTATGAAAAGGAAGCAAATGAGCAGGTTGACTCCCTCAGGCTGCATGGCTTGAGTCCTTCCCATTACTGTTTGCACAGGGGAGGGCAGGAAAACACAAGCTCTGGAGGATGCAGAGCTCATCCTCCTCCACAGTCTTGCTGCAGTTTGAGTTGGGAATTCTTTAACATGTTAGGAGGAAAAATGGGGAGGGTACAGGGATGGAGCGTGCTCCTAGGAAAGGAAATGAGTACTCAAGATGATAGCAGTGGCCTCTAGCTTTAGTAGAGAGCATGGAAGAATCCCAGCAAGCCCCATAGGGAGGTACGTCTTTCTCTGTTTTCCTCCCCTGCCTTACCTTTCCATGGATCTTCTCTACGACAGCCGTCTGCCGTACATTCCCCACGTGCACTGTCACCTGAAACCCCTTCCGGAAAGTCGTGGCATGGAACAACAGCACAATCTCAGCTTCAAACACCGAGCAGATGGTGGGGTTCATTTCGGGGCTCACCATGACCATGCCCTGTACGACAGCCCAAAGCTCAGAGCAATTAGGGCCAATCCCCCAGCTTCTGAACAGCACCCAAAACCACAAACACATCTCCACTTTGGGACTTGGCCTTCCACCCCGTTCTCAGCCCAGTACTCATCCTATTTCACAGGCCGTTTCTTTCCCTTCCAACAGGTTTTCTACAAACATCTCTACTTCATTCCTGCTCTACCAACGGGGGATCCCCAGGGAAGCCTCCAGTCCCTCCCACTAGAGCAGAGAGGAAGCCAGCACCAGCAGGACTCACCTTGCGCAGCAGGGAGCGGTCGAAAGGTCCAAGGGCCAGCGTGGCTGCCTGGCCAGCCCGCAGCACGCGGCAGGCCGAGCGGTTGCGTTGGATACTGCACACTTTCAGCCGGAGGAACTTCCCGTCGTCAGTGGGACCAACCACCAGGCTCTCCCCCTCTCGGCAGATCCCACTGCCCAGGGCACAACAGCGGGACAGAGCTCATCAGGAGACAAGGACGAAGTTGCACCTCCCAAGATCAACCTACACAAACTCCCCAGTGCAGAGGTGGTGAGCGTCTTTGGACTTTTATCCAGGCGTGTGACCAACTAACAGGGATGCAACACGGGTGGGGACAAGGATTTCCTAGTGTGGATCGAAAGCCACACTATCACCCCTCAGAATACCAAGTATCCCTCACCAGGGGGCATCTCTCTGCCACACTGCATTGTTTTTGCTGGAGAGACTGCAGTTGCCACCCGTTTTGTGTTAGTGCACTCTTATCCAAACGGCCCTGATCACTCCCAAACGCTGAGGGACAGCTGACTTCTCATGGGGCAGCATGAGGTTAGCTTCTCCTGGGATCAGGGGACTTGCTTTCTGCTCGAGGAAGGAGGAAAGCAACACCTTGGGATCTTGGCTAACCTCTGGATACCAGCGTGCCTTCCTCCAGCTCACTACAGGTCACACTCCTATCTCCCTGCTTGCCACTGCATGAGCAACGATCTGCTCATGGCACCTCCCAGCACCCTGTAGGGCTTTATCCTCCTTTGGCCCAGTTAGCTGGCAGGAGTCAGCACGGAGCTTTGTACTGCTTCCATCTGCAGCGGGTAATTCTAACCTTGTGGGAACTCCAGCAACCACTCACACCCACACTTGTCTGCCTGGCCTCACTTACCTCGACAGAGTTCCTCCCACAACAGTCCCCACCTCTGGCACAGTATAAATTTCATCAACCTGCAGCAAGGCGACAAGAACAAGCTGCTCAGACACCCGTGGAACAGCACTCCTGAATGAGAACAAGCTGCCCACCCAGGGGGCATCAGACACCACTTGAGAGCTTTCATCAGCTTCTACAACCCTTCTCTTAGGGGACCCTCTGCCTTTTAAGGGGAAACCAGAGGAAAAAAGAAATCTTCTCTCTGAAATGTACATCCCTTGCTTAGGACAGAGCCTGGCCTAAGCCTTTTTCAAGAAATGAGTCCTTTCTTTACTTGAACCAGCAGATCAGGAGTTCACTATGCCTCTCCCACGTTTGTCACATGGCACAACAAGTGCAGGAACAAAACAACCCAAACTATCCTAAAGTACCTGAAACTCTGTGAGTTGTTGCATTAGTTCCTCCTGCTCTTTACTGTTGGTCAGTGGAGGAAGGATGTTGAGGAAGACTTTCAACAGATCCAGGTTCTCCCCAGAAACGCTGGACAGTGTGAAGATTGGGGTGATGCTGTCAGACACAAAGAGAGAGGAGTAAGTAGAAGGACAGAGAGCAGCTGCAGAAGGTGGCTGGGATTCTGAATCTAGCCAGTCAGCAAGAGGACAGAGACCACAACGATAAACAGCCAGAGCAGGAAGGCACGTGGGCTAGGTGCAAATCTGCAGTAACCCCTGCCTCAGTGATTGGTTGAGGCACCACCCCCCTGTCAGCCTACATTTCTGTCTTGGAGAAGCAACTCCATGAAACCTCTAGCACCTTCTGCTCCCAGAGCCCAGAAAAAAAGTCTGGGAGGCAAAAACACAGAGGTAGGAAACCTGATGAGGAGGCCAGATGTTCAAAATGCGCTGGTCTCCCCTGTGGTCGCCCTTTCCCAGCTCCGCACAGCAGCCCAGTCTGAATTGCCTGGTCCCAGCAGAAAAGAATGCTTCCTTACTTGGGAGACTGTGCAAACTGCTGTGCTGCTGTAACAGCATCATCGTCTGAGGTGACAAGCAGGGGGAGCTTGTTGCAGCCCGGCTGCTTCAGAATTCGCTCCAGCTGCTTCACTGTCCGTTCCACGGTGGCTTTTGAACACAAGTCAACTTTGCTGATGACAATGAAGAAGGGGACCTTGAGGGCCATGGCCAAGCCCAAGTGCTCTCGCGTTGTGCCTGCTGCAGGAGACAAGTGAGAGTGTTGCTGCAGTAGCATTCACCACTGTTGCTTACTTATGTGACAGCTACATCTCCTGGCACTCCCATGTGCCCACCCTAGATATTTCTCCCCAACTGCTCAGTCCATCAGGCAATGAATCAACAAAATAATTCTTTTAAACAAAACCCAACAGCATTCCAGAAAAATAAAAACAACCCAGCATTATTTTAAGTGATCTCTTTGCTTCAGAAAGAGGCAGTAGTTTTCCTTCTTGGGCTACAGTTTGCCAGAGAACAACCACAAAAATGTCACAGAAAGATGTGGGAGAGCTCCAGCTGCCTTTTCACAAGGCTGAAGGATTCAGCACCCCTAAGAATATGTAAAAGCTTTTTTTTTTTTTTCCCTCTCCTTTTTCCCCCTAACAAATGCAGCCTCAAGTTCCAAACAAAGCTTCTCTGTCCAGAGCACTGTTTAATGTGGTTTATGGCTGGTAACCCAGCTCTGCTCCCCTCCCAAGCACTCAGAGGCATTGGCCTACAAAAAAATCAGTAAGGACTTGCAGACTAAAATGTTCTTCTGACAACTACTACTGCTAACAAGGACCTGCTCCCCCCATTCCCCATTTCTATTCACACTCTGCTGTCGGTCTATGCAGACAGCACGAGACTTACCAATGCCGGTGTTGGCGCTAACCACCAGCATAGCAAAATCTGGGCAGTAGCTGGTGAGGCCAAAGATGGTTGTTTTCAGGTACTTGTGGTGGCCAGCCAGGTCAATGAAAGTGATCATCTTGGAGGAACTCTCACAGATCTCTTCTGCTGTTCGGGAGTCGCTGTAATTTACCACCTGAGGAACATGAGGACTTGGTGAGCGGAGGAGCCTCAGCAGGCAAGTGAAGGAAGAGGCAGCTCTTATCAGTCCACTTTGACCTCAAAATTAGTGGAGAGAGATCATTTACCATGGGTGCAAGAAACTACATCTGTTGCAAACGGACAAGCAGCACTCAAGTTCAGCTAAGGGGACATGGGGTTGTGCCACCTCTCTTCTCTCATGTCCCCCTCAGTGCTGTTCCAGGAGCGTAGTCCTATTCTCCTCCACCACCCCAACCACTTCCAGCTGAGTTCAGCAGCCCCCTCCCTCACCTCTCCTTTACTGTTGAAGCCGAGAATTTCAAAACTGATGCTTGATGTTCTTCCTGACTGGATTTCATGGAGATGCCGGAAGAGGTTGAGGCGTGCTCGGCCCCGTCCGTTGTCCAGCTCTCCTTGTGTTAGGACACCCAACAGGGTTGACTTCCCTGAGTCCACATTCCCCAGCACAGCCACTCGCAGGTCTAAGAACTACAGAAAAAAAGAGCAAATAAATAATGAAACCTAACTGCTGCTCTGCTGGGTGTGCGTGAGCACTACATGGTCATGGAGACGTGCCCCAGAGAGCTTCCTTCCACGATGGACACTGCAGTGTAATCTTGCTCTGATGCTGCTCCTGCTCATAGCAAATCACAGCTCAGAAGTTGTGATACGCTCTCGGGTGTTGTGACTTGACTCATCAGCAGGAAGTCTAAATTCCTCCTTGTTTGCACACTGGGCTGCATCACAACTGTTGTCAAAGAAGTGAAACAGTTTCTCACATCTGATCCAGCCAATCTCTCCTACTTGGAATCTGCCGCAACCACAGCCTTGGAGATAAAAAGCACTGTCTTCAAAGCCTCCCTTTGGCAGCTCTTTAAAGCACCTGCTATGGCCCAATCTAGGGAAAAGTGCCTCTAGGGTTTAGGCTCCCATCCCAAAAGTTAGCTTCTTAAGTGAAGGCTGTAAGTTGCCAGCAGAAGAGGACAGCCAAACCTCAGGTCCCTACCTGTTGGTTGTCAGGCACCTTTCGGACGAGCACCTCTGTTATCTTCCTTGGAACGTCGCTGTCGTAATCCACCTCCCTCTCCCGCAGCACCGTAATGTCAGCCCCAACCCTGGCACAAACAAAAGGGAAGAGTGAGACACGTGCTTGTACTCAGCACCCCTCGTACCTGCACAATCAGACCTGGCAAAGGGAATGGGACAGAAGCTGGGAATAGCAGGGCAGGCACCTCAGGCTTTAAGCCAAAAGTCCTCTAGCTGCCTTCCTATTTCCAGAGCCTCATGATAAGGGAATTCCAGTCATACAAAGACGTTGTGGAATGGAGCCACCAGCTCCTCTGGGGCCTCCTGGAGCTAAGTCCCTGTACTGGAGGCTGTTTATGCCCGTGGGTCCTGGAGACAGAAGGGAACACGTACTTCTCTGCCATACGGCGCAGCGTCTTGAGCGAGGCACGCATCTCCTCCTCCGAGAGGCCCACCAGCAGCCCGTTGTCCTCCACACCGATCTGATAGACAGCCTCACCACGACCTTCCTGTAGTCGCCACTTCATCTGCGTCACCAGGTGCTCAAAGCGGTACTGCGAGGGGTTCACTAGCTTTAGCTGTGTAACAGAGGGGGAGTTACAGTCACAGCTCGGATGCAGAGGGAATCCCATTGCCCAAGCCACTCTCTAAATCAACCCCATGAAGCAACGCCCCCAACCCTGACCCACCGCTGGGAAACACCCCCCACATTAGTGTCTGCACGGGAGAGATGGAATAGGTGAGAGAGGGTTTCACAGAGGCACATGCATATGGTAGCAGGACATTCCTGTGCCTTCCCAAAGGGATCTGTACCCTGCCGAATGTGGGGGTAAAAGACAGCACCATGGGACCTATTTGTTATACACGAGCCAAGTAAGTATGAATGGTAGAACAGCCACAATCAAGTGATCAATGATTATCAGGGCCACCTGCAGCTCTCTGTCAAAAGGAAGAAAACTTCAGGAAAAACAATGGGTCCTGTCTCCTAAAACAGATTCCTAAAATGAGTGCTGAGATCAAACTCTTCCAGCTCAGCACATTGGGTATCGCTAGGCACAGAGATTGTTCTTTAGTACAGTGCCGCTTTTCTGTCCCTTCCTTTGACCTGTTCCCCATAGGCTGTCTTTGCATAAGTTACTCACTGCAAGGTAATTGTCTGGGAGGAAGACTTCCTGCAACCACAAAAGGCTCACCTTGTACTCGATGTTCCCATCTTCTGCCTGGTCAGAGAATAAGTTTAAAAAAAAAAAAAAAAAGGTTAGATGCTGTGCCAGCAGGGACTTCTATGGGCATCAGCTGCACAGATACTCTGCAGCTCGTGTTGACAGTTTCAGAGAGGGAAAACTGCAGGAACATACTGTGTTCACACAGTCCATTCTGCCATTCACTCCTATACTAAACTGGAACTTGCTTTAGGTTTGTTTCTGTTGTTCGCATCACACATGATGCAAACCAGGGGATAAAACTAGGGAGTGACACAGGCCATAATAGAGCTTTGGGGGGATTTATTTATTTTTTTAGTGCCAGCAAAGGATAGGGACAGTCCCAGAGAGTTCCAGTTTCAGAAAATGTACAGGCCAGCGTATGATCAAAAGTGTTCCCCCTGCCCCATTCACATCCCACACTGCCAGACACACCATCCCACTCCCACCTCGTCCAGCACCCTCTCTTCACTTTTTTTGTTCTGACTGGGAACAAAAGTCGCTGTCTCCTCTCCCACACACTGATACCCTCTCCCTCCTTCAATTATTTTTCCACTGACTCCTTCCCATATCCTTGCACATCTACCCTGTGAGAGAGAAGGACTACAGTCATAAGGGTGCTGACTCCTCTGCAACACAGCAAAGCGGTCCCTGGCCTGGCACTTCTGGAGAACCAGGCGTGATCAGGACTGTGCACAACGTGCTCAGAAAATTTTTCCCAGGAAGGGCTGAAGCCAGCCAGATGAGGCTGTCAGAGCCTAAAAGAGAAAAGCCCGTGGACTCATTGAGCCCACTCCAACCGCAGCAGGCACCAACTCCCACAGAGAACACGTAGCCAAAACTGAAGTAACTTTTGTACTCATTTGGTCTAAGCACCACCGAGCCTACCAGCAGCCAAGTACCCTGTCAGACTCAGCTGAGCTACCAATGCTAAGCACTTCCTTTTCCTCTGGACACCAATTTGCGCGTCAAGAGAGGCAGCAGCCCTCTCCCTGCCTTCTAGCCGAGCTTCTAACCACAGCGGAGCTTCTGGTGGCAAAAGGCCAGCGGAGGGAAGCTCTGAACTGCTCTCGGGCAGCGGAGCTGTGCAGCGAGGAAAGGGTGTATGTGGGAGGTCTTCCTCTCTTACCATCCGCCAGCTTTCCAGCTGTCAGAAAAACACCACGTCCCCTAAATAAAGGGGGGGGGTTTCTTTCAAGGCAGCCTGAGAGGAGACAAGCACCACACCTGCACTCGCTGGGCCACGCACGGCCCAGGGTGGCCGAGAAGAGGAAGCCGTGCTGACACCGCAGGGGGCTGCCCAGCCTCTGGCTGACGGAAGGAGCACCGAACCGCAGCTGCAGGGGACGAGCCTGCCCACGGAGAGGATCTCACCAGAGCTCTGCGTTCCCTGCCTTGTGGAGGGGCTGCTCCTTCCCAGCGCAGACTCAATATTTTAGGTGTATTTCACTGAGAGCTCGCCGAGCGGGGCCGAGCACCCATCCTGGGACGACGTAGCGCCCTCCTCAGCCTCCTGAGCGCCGTGCCAGCTGCCTGAAGGAGCCAACACACCCACTTACTACCGATGGCCGTTTTCCAAGTGCCGTGGACAGGGACACTGCCTGGCAGCCTGTCAGCACCCCCGCGCAGGAAAACACTTGCCAAATTCCCTGCAAAGGGCATCACCAAAACCCGCCGAGCGCTTTCTGCGAGCAAAAACCTCACGCCCACCAGCTCCGGGGGAAAGCTGCGGGCTGAGCAGGGCTTCGTTTCCCATCCCCGGGCGCTGAGAAGCCGCCGGTGGGCACAGCACGGGGGCACCGGGCGGGCAGGGCGGGCAGTGCCCCGCCGTGCCCCGTCCCCACCCCGTGCCCCGTCCCCCGGGGGACCCCCGCCTCGTCCCCGCCAGGCCCCGGGGCGGCGGTGCGCTCACCTCGGGCGGCAGGTACGGCGGGTTGTTGGCCTTCCCCCCCCGGCTCCGCCCGCTCTTCTTCTTCGCCTTCGAGCCGCCGCCGCCGCCGCCGCTCCCCCCGCAGCCGCCGCCGGTGCCGGTGCCGGGAGCGGCCCCCCCGCGCCCTCGCAGCGCGGCGCCCGCCGGGCGGCAGCAGCCGCCGAACAGCTCCGACACCCGCGAGTCCATGGCGGCCCCGGGCTCCCCGCCCGGGCTCCCCGCCGCCCCGGTGCCCCCCTCCCTCCTTCCTTCCCTCCCCGCCCGCTGCGCGGCGTCACGGGAAAGCGAGTCCGTGCCGCCGCCCGCCTACAGCTCCCGGCACGCCCCGCGCCGCGCCCCGCTGGTTGCTCTATGGGTTCCCCCGCGCGGGGGCGGATGGGAGTTGGAGTCCCGCGCAGGCAGCGCCGCCTGGAGGGCGAGGGACGGGGCGCTGCCGTTTCTCCGCCCTGCTCGGGGGGGGGCTCCGCGGACCGCGGCCTCTCCGTGCCTCCCGGGGGCATCCTCGGAGGTACGGGGGGTTGGCAGCTCGCCGGCAGGGCCCGGAGTGCCTTCCGCTCGGTGCCGGCAGGCTTGGTCACCGGCTGTTGCTGCCGTCAGGGGCGGGGAAGCAGAGTGTTTGTGAAGGTGTTTGGTATCAGGAACGCATCACAGCTGCGCAGAAACAGCAGCGACCAGAGCTACTCAGAGAGATACCGTGACCTCCTGCCAAAGGGGCATACAGCGAAACCAGCGGGCTCGGGACGAGAACCTGCCGTGCCCACCGCTCGTCTCCGGCGTCACTGCCGCCAGCAGCAAGCCTCGATGCCGGCCCCGCATCCCCTGGGGCCGGCGGTGCGGGCTCAGCGCTGGTGAACTCGTACTTCGGGATCGCTCGTCCCACCGCCCGCCCTCCGCCGTGTTTCGGAGGCTGCGCCCAATGGGGCCGCGGCCACGTTGTTTCCAAACACGGGGCCGCTCCTCCTGCCGCCGCGGGGCCCCGCTCCCCGCCTCGGCCGCGGTGAGGCGCTGCCACAGCCGCCGGTGAACCCGCTCCTCAGGGAGCCTGCCAGCGGGGAGGGCTCCGTGCCGGCGGCGGGGGCAGCTCGCCGGGCAGGGACAGCCGCAGCTCTGTGACAGCCCCGGGAGATGAAGGGAGAAAACCCCGCTGGCTGCGGGAGGGCTCCCGCTGCACCGCTTGGGCGGCCCTAAGCGGGGACAACCCGTGCTTAGGAAGCATCAGGGCCGATACATCCAGCACTACGCCGCCTCAGCGCAGCGGGCGGCGAGAAAACGGTGCCACCGGGCAGCCCCCGGACAACCCCCCGGCTCCCTTCCCGTCCCGGAAGGCGAGGGGCCGGGCTCGGCGCCGCTCCCATGGTGCCCCGCGGCGGCGGCCATTCAAACCCGGGCCGGGAGCCACCGGCGCCTACAAAATGGCGGCGCCGGGGGGAGCGGAGCAGCCCGGCGCGGCGGCGGCACCCGCGTCCCCGCTCCTCCCCGCCGAGCCGCCGGCCGCCACGGAGCGCGGCAGGGGGCCCCACCGCAGCGGGCCGGCGGCGGTGGTCAGCCCCTCGGTGTCCGTGGTGTTCCCGGGCGCCGTGAGCCGGGAGAGCTGCTGCCGCTTCGCCTGCGAGCTGCTGAAGCACGTCCTGTACCAGCGGCACCAGCTGCCGCTGCCCTACGAGCAGCTCGCCTTCTTCTGCCGGCGGCCGCCGCAGGTGGGACGGGGGCGGCCGGGGCTGTGGTGGCGTGGGGGTGGCTGCGTCCGAGGGTCTGTGCCTGAGGGGCTCCCGGCTGAATAGCTCAGCCACTGGTTTGTTTTTTTTTTTTTCCTGAAAAACTCCACCATTATTATGGGAAACAGCTAGCAGGTCTCAACAAGCTGTTATTTATCCCATTTTGCTCCTTTTTAAACTCAAAGCCTGTTACTGTTTGCTTCTTGCACAAACAAAACTTTTTAAAAGTGGCTTCAGGGTGGTAGTTGGTCTTTGAAAGATGGGTTTTCTCACCCTTGTGGGGATTCACTGGTAGCTTGATGCAGACTCAAAGTGAGCAGCAGTAGTGTGGCATCTTCTGTTATTCCTGGACCTCATGATCTCATGAGAGTACCTTATTACCCCATAAAAGTAACATAAAACCCTATAAATCTTCCTCAAGTTTCAGGGAGAGCACATGCCACGCTTTCTGAGGAGTGTGTTGGGGCCCTCTACATTTTTTCATATATGTACTAATCCGATTTTTGTTTCGGTTTCCAGGTTGGGGATGTGATTAAAAAGCCACCCTCCATGGAGCTGGCAAGCAAGAAATGCCAGCAGGTGCTGATGGATCTGGAAGGAATGCTCCAGCACTTGGAAGTAATGTTTAGTTTGACTCTGGTTCCCCGCGTTCTTTTTCTACTCGGAGGCAGTGCCGTGAGTCCCAAGGAGCTTTATGAGCTCAACTTGGAGGGGGTCTGTGTGGGCAGCGCTGAGAAGAGCCTGAAGACCACATCCTGCGTGCGTAAGCTTTTTCACTCGCTCTTCATAGCAGATGTCTTCAGTGAACTTAAGGCTCTGCCTGTCATGGGCACTACTGTTATGCTCCAAGGACACCGCGATTGTGGTGTTGAATGGTTCCGGCCCAAGCTCAACTATAAAGTACCAACCCGAGGGAGGAAACTAACTGTTAATTTGTCCTGCGATGGAGACATCAGTATAAGTGCCTCAGCTCCTTCAAGTACGACTTCTGCTTGGGAGGACTACGTATGGTTTCAAGCACCAGTGACGCTCAAGGGCTTTCATGAATGACCTCTGCTCTGGAGGATTTTAATGGAGTATTGAATAACCTTTGGTGCTGCTTTATGTGGTAATTTTATCAATTCTAATAGCACATTCTTGTCTATCTGGATCTCTTCTACAGGGTACCTACTGCCTTCCTGTAGCTGGACTGCGTTCTATGTTCATCTCCTGAATTGTCTTTGGAAGCAAATACCCTTTAAGGCACAGTTGCATACAGATACCATGACTCATTAGGGACCTGACCTGAGGCACAGGAAATGAATTAGTGTCTTGGGAATAAAACTTCTTAGCCACCTACTTGCTGAACTGACAAATACTGGATACAGTTTTCTCTCTCCTGAGTTTTACTGCAGCCGTTTGTCTGGTAATAATTACTTTGTTAGCTGATTATTTGGGATTCTAGATAATGTATGTGATTATTAATATAGTTGGCCTTTACCATGAAGGCCGTAACTATTTTTATCTACCCCACTGCTGTGAAAGGAGACATTTTCCTGCAGTCTGATCAGGCTCGAATACTTGCCTATCTATTTCACAAAATCAGACTTCCCCATGACTCGGTTCCAATTTATAACAATCTAAGGAGTGGCACTTCTCAGCAGTTGGGAGACTTCATACCTAGCACAGTGCCTTTTACAGGCAATGAAAAGAGGTTAAGCAGTTCTATGGAGGCAGGGGAACGCATTTTCCTCCTGTTTTCTACTAACCTTTAGTCCATCAGACCTGACAATCAGTTTCTTATACAATTAAGATCAGGAGTAAGCAATTTCTTCTCTAGCCTTCTTCAGAGAAAGTTAGGACTCCTGCCCCCTTGTGATAGTTTATTCTCACTTAACAACAAAAAAAAGGCAAAATTCTTCTTGTTTACTTTTGCCTTTCAGATATTTCAGAGCCTTAGACTCCAGAAGTTTCTGAAATGTGTGGAGGAGGCAAGGGGCATGTCATCAAGTTCAGCACTATCTTTAACTGTCACCTCCTGCGCTAAGTCAGAATGTCTTACCAGGAAGCAGAACTTGAGTCCTTTCTTCTGGACTAATGTCTAGTACAGAATGGGACATGGAGGGAGGGAGAGAAGCCTATAAAGCACAGTGTGCCAAATATCTGCTGGAGTTGTTCTGAGTCATCTGTGCATGTATTTGTAATGTAATGAGCTTAACAGCTCCATCCCATTTGAAGAAAATCTCTAGTCTATGGGCAGTGAGGATGCTTGCAGTTATCTGTTAGCAAAAGCTGCCTGATGGGGTGATAAGAGTCCTTTGAAAGGAGATCAGAGGGTGAAGTAACCTTCCATACCTGGTACCTATTTTAAGCTTGTTTGACATTTTGGCATGGAGTAAGATTGTAGGACTGGAAGGAAATTAGTTAAATTCATATTTTTGAGCTTGGAGAACACTAGGATACAGTCTTTGCCTTACTATCCACTGACAACTGTCATATAATGTGTAGTAACTGCTAAAGCTAGCTCCAGGGGAAAAACAGCTAAAATAAAGAAAACTGCCTTATGTGCAGCCACACACTTGGGAATGTAATCACAGGTCTCTCAAATGAAGTGTAAGTTGAACTATTCAGTAGGAGTGTTTGATTGCTCAGGAGATCAAAGCCTTTCCGCACTTCCACCAAAGCTACTTGTAATGCATATTTAAGAATGCTAGCACTCAAGAATTTAAAGAAGCTTTTGAAAAGATGCCTTAGTTCTGAGGAACAGGGGGCATGTTCCTTTCTGCTCTATCCCCCACATGAGTGCAATGTTACTGCATTAAACTGTTTACATATTCTGTTATACTTGAACTATGAATGCAGCAATGATATGGTGCTGGGAATAAAAGATGAGAAGATGCTTTTTTACATAGGAAGAGCTTTAGAACTTGATTAACAGGTCTAGTAGTTATAATCATCATCAAAATAAAATGTTGGCTTCTGTATTGTGGTTACATTGAGTTTATTTAATCCCTCCAAGTAAGGCTTCTGTGAGTAAGAGAACAGCTTGCTTCTTTTCTACGTACATATCTAAACTGCAGGTTCACAGCTGCTCCACCTTTCTCACAAAGTGGACGATGTCTTGTGCCAGAAGCTTTGGTTCCTCAAAAGCAGCGAAATGGCCTCCGCGTGGCATGTAAGAGTAACTGACAATGTTCTTGAAGATCGTCTTTGCCCAGGATCGTGGTGTATGTGCTATCTCCTCAGGAAAAGCTGCGATCCCTGAGGGAACGTATACTCCAACCCTAAAAAGACATTAGTTAACTGCATTTTCAAAAGAGTTCTTAAGGAAAATCTTCTGACTTTCAGAGTCAGAAATAAAACCTTCTTACTCTGGTAGCTGTCATGGCAAGTCAGAGAAAGTCTACCATGGCAACTCATTGTGTAGTCCATACTCTGCTGAAGAGCTTCATTTGTGTTTAAATTCTTGAGTTTAAAAATGTTATACCCAAAGATGCATAAAATGAAGCCCACCTCACAATCTTGAAAAATATTTCAGGTTTTTGAGATCACTGTATAGCTTTGTGATATGAAATATGTGAAACTGAGAAATGAGCTAACTCACGTTTACTTTAGGATGTATGGTACCAGTATAATAAATTCTTCTCTTGAGAGGGAAGATAAACTGGTTGTCAGTCTACAGAGAACGAGACCCTCTTACTTTGTTTCTAATACCAATCACTCGGAGAGGAGTTCTGCTCAGGGGTGGGTTTCCTGGTCATCCTCTCCTGTAGTCATCTGAAAGCCAGCAGCTGTTAGAAGGTGTTGGGTTTCAAGTACTGCTCTCCTGGAAGCTTGTTTTCTTAGAAAAATCCCTTCCCAAACTGCTTCTCCAAGTTTCTGCTTAACCAGCTGTACTTCATGTTTTATCCACCAGTAATCCATATCCTTCCTCATTGTTTAAACTTGTTAGAAATGCTCTTGTTTTTCTGTTTAGTTTTTACCAAACCAAGCCATGGATCACATGTGTTTGTCTGGTAAATCTATAGACCTGTATTTGGAAGACAAGACTGAATTACCTATTTTCTTGACCACAGGCCAGCTTGTGTAAGTTCCTAGGTTCAAAGGAAAAGTGACCTTTAACTTTCATTTATCAAAGAAAATAAGAACTCGGATTGTTTTCTCATATAGGTTAAATTTGCTGTTATAAGTGATCTAAATGTTTACACAGGCAAATCTGCTTGTCTTGTCTGCAAATCTGTTTTGCACCTGCCACTTCATTACCTGGAATCCTCAGCCAAACGAGGATCCTGGGAGAGGTTCTCCTTGTAGTATCGCATTGAGGGCACAATAGACGATGTCACCCAGTAAATCATCACATTGGTCAAAAGCTCATCTAGCGAGTACTTGCTATTGAGAGAGAAAGAAGAAGCAATTTATCTGAGAGCTGTTTCTCAATACACCATACTGGGCTTGTACCTCAAAGAACAGTTGGTTATCTGGTTCTCCACTCATTTTCAAGCAGCAAATCAATTGACATTTGTCAGTTGCTCAGAGCAAAACTGCATGGTGCTGAACCAGTAGCTCTCAGGCAGCCTACTATAAGGTTAACTACTTGTCGTGTAATCTTTTCATCCTTAAAATTCACCCAGTCTTTTACCTATATCCTCATTAGCTATCATCACACTTCCTTTTAATGAATTATCTCATCAAAGAGCATTGGTTTCCTTACCTTTCCAAGCCTCCATCACCTTTATGCAGAAATGATTTATCTGTCCAGGTAGAGAATTTCTCCAAAATATATGCAGCAAGCCCCACCGGGGAGTCATTCAGTCCACAACCTAATGCAGGAGAACAGCAGAGCTTTCACATTTGCATGGCACTGTAATACTTCAACTGAAGTTAAAATGGACTTCCATGAGTTCTTCAGAGTTTTCCATGAGAATTCAGTAGAGAGTTTGTATTTAACTAGCCCTGGTAGTACTTTTTTCTCAATGAATTTACCCCTAAGGAGTTCCAGCTGTATGTGACAACACTTAACACAGGTGGCTCCTATGCAAGAGAAGCAAGCAGCTAAACCAGAGCTGTCATCTTCCTGTTGACACATGGCAGGAGCACACTGGGATGTAAAGGGATTATGCTCTACAAAGAACTTTTAAATAAACTACTTGGGAATGCTGTGCTGCTTTGGATGGCTAATCAGGACACTGAGCACAGTTCATCACCTTTTATGTAATTTAAAAGTGGAGTGCTCTGTATCCACTACCTGTTCCTGCCCCTGGGGAGCACTAACAAATGTTATAAATGTAGCACGAACGTAGCTTATTATCTCCATGCTTTACTGGTAAGACAAGGATGATATTTAATCATTAGTGATATGGGCTTGCCTTCAGAAAATTCCTTAACAGTACTCTAGGCTGTAATTTTAGAGTATACTAAGCATCGGGTACTTCCAGGTCTATTTTAGCGTGACTTCAGCACTGAATGACTTTTTAGAAGATGATGCACACCATGGTCTCAGTTTAATAGTGGGCCTAGTTAAGGAAATTTGTACATTGGCACAACAATTTCCTGCATGTCACGCCTAGAGTAATGTGCTACAGATGGAAATCGTATAAACGCTTTGGCCAGCAACAGTACGGCAGGCTTAAATGTGTCATCCGGAATATGACCCATCTGCAGATGAGTGTTTTCTGTGCTGAAAGCTGCGTCTGAGCCACTGTATTGGGTGCCCGTGGACTAGACACTCACAGTAGACGCTGCAAACAAGTGTTTGTTACTCAACCTGTACCGTATTCAACACAACTGGTGCTGTGTGAAAATACCGTGACTTTGCTTTAAAATTGCCTGATGAGAACTAAACTCGTAACATAGCTATTTCTTAAAACTGAATAGGGAATATATATATATTTTTTCAAATTAATTTTCTACATTTCGCAATTATAGCGTGCTAAGAAGTTCCTGCTGTTTTTTCTTCCATGTTACAGAGTTCTATAATGTGTACAGTCTTTTTATGTAAGCTGCTTGACCATGTCAATTTTCCTTCCCCCCTCCCCCCCCCTTTTTTTTGTATTCTAAGGCATGCTTATGAAACAGTGTCAACAGGAATGCAATGGATTCTGAATATCATGGATTTGGTATTTTGTCTTGGTCTGTTTTTTGTTGTTTTATTTTATTTGACAGCCTGTAAAATGCTCTTGAACTTTGGCTGAGCTGGCTGACATCTGAAAGAACTATCCCTGACTCATGGATTTTCTTAGATGGCAGCAGCCAAAGAAGAGCCCATTGTGATTTTCTTCCCCTAATTGCTTTGCACTTTGGTGACATCAAATTTTATTGGTCAATTTAATCAACTAGTCAATTAAATGTTTTCGCAACTCTCTGCGGTTATCTTTAAATTAAGCTAAGCCCTGGATGGCAGTCAATTTTTCACTTAACAATTAACTTTTCTCTGTAGAGAAATTAGGATCATGCTTAGTTGTACAGGTGCCAGCACAGATTTTTGTGATACTCTCCCCACCCCTGGACCTTGCGTACTTATTCCTGTGCTCGGATTCTCATGTTAACCAGTTATTAGTCATGAACTTAGTCCTTTTCTAAAGGTAGTTTAATTTTTGGGAAACATCAGGGGAGGAACCTCAACAAGACTTATTTTTTGGAATTTGAAATACGTTGTACTACTAGATTCACTGCTCTTTGGTTCTGCCAGAGCTCTCATTTGTGAACCCTCATTTTCATGTGACACTATCACCTGTAAATCAATTTTATTCTTTAAAATAGTTCTGCCAGCTTACTGATCACAAAGACTAGACATACTGATCTGTGTTTTTCTAGGGCTGCTGTCCCACCACTTCTCGTCTCTTTAAAAAAACCTAACCCTCGTATCTTGCTTGCCTCCTTTTATTTCTTTGGTATTGTGATGAGTTCAAGCAACAGACTAAGCTTTATTTAATATTTCACTTTGTTAGTTCTGAATTTTTCACTGAATTGCCAGGCTGAGATACCATTCATTCTGTGATCAATGCTGGTGACACCAGTCTGAGGCAGTTCTGCTCTTTTTCCTAGTGAGAAAAATACTCAAAAGAATATCCCATAATCCTTGCTAGCAGGGACTAATACAAATAATTTATTTAACCTTTCTGAGATGGCCGTATGTTTCTTCTGACTCTTTATCTATTGGCCACACTGACTCTGTCAGCTTTCTGGCTTTTAAGATTTAGGGCTGAGTCTACCTTTCTGAAAATTTCACATTACACTTGCTTATGATTTTTTTTTTTTTTCATGTTTTCACCCATTTTTATTTCTAGAAGCTTCAGTTTCAAGACCCTATGCTTCACTTTGAGAGGCTTTTTGCAAAGGGGTTCTTTCCTCAAGCAAAGTGGAACTCCATTTTAAACAGTTTTAAAAGTAATATTTGCAGTGTCCATCTTTTTTTTTTTTTTTTTTTTTAAAGACAGGTTTTGGTCCCCTATCTTGCATTCAGTCACCAGAATGCATTGCTTTTCAGATGCAGCAGGCCTTTGTTCAACTACTAGTTTTTTTTTAATATATATACACACACACACACACACACACACACACCCCATGAGCAGTTTGTATACTACATATAGCAATATAAAGAAGGTTCATTACCTGCAGTGTCTGGTTTGGTGGCTTGGATATGTAAGTATCCAGATTCTCGCAGAATATCATACACATTCTTCTGCATGAAGGGGTACATCCGTCGAACATCTTCCCTAGTGAAGCCTACAAGCCATGGTACGTAAGCCCCAAGCATCACTTGAATCAACTTTTTAAAACCTTGTATGGCGATGAAGACAAGATTCACATGAATCCCCTTCACAGATCTAAAAATCAAATTAATGAATATAAAGTTAAATCAAGAAATTTTCTGTATCCAAATTTTTTAGAAATTAAGTCTGACTGGTGCTATCATAGCAGCATTTCACAGAGCCACATATATCAAGCCCTGAAAGAATCTGAAAGGTTCATCGTGGTTCAAAAAAAAAAAATTTTTAATGATTATAGAGATTATAGGAATTAGAAATGATAGAACTGGTGCCATCTCCGTTCAGCTGTGCCACTGGTGTGATGTCAGTTTTTTGGTGTTCAATGCTGAGCTATGATGCCATCTTCCAAGGAAGGCATTATGTTTCTTTTCTGATCAGGCTCCCTCAACTTTTCATTTTAGATGGGAAAGTGCTATACTGTTCAGCTGCTGAAAGGATGAGCTCCTTTGATTCCCTTTGCTACTCACTCTGGCAGCATCTGGGCCATGTTTGTAGTAATTCGGGATCCCCAGTCTCCTCCCTGAACATAGTATTCCTTGAAGCCCAGTCTCTTCATCAGCTTGTGAAATATCCGAGCAGTTGCACGGCTGTCAAAGCCTGTAGGTAAAGAGAAACACCACACAGGAGACCCATTTGTCCTAGCATGCACTCCCTGGCCAAAGATCATGGCTTGACAGAGGCACATGAGTGTGCTGCTGTGAAGGCACTGCTCCACCTCACTCCTTGACAATAAGCAGAACTCCAGATGATGTAAATTCAATGTAAAGGAGAAAGTGGAAAGCAGAGATGGCTTCCAGCTATCATTGCCTTCCAAATCTCCACAACCAGCCCCAGAGCGTCAGTCACATCAGCATATGTGCAGAGCCAAGTTTACTAAACCTCAGACCCAGAACCTGCCTTCCTGCATTCACAGACTGCAGTGCACAGGGGGCTGGGGGAAAGTTCAAGTGTTACACCAAAAACCTTTCATCACTTACCTTTCTGGTGCGGAGCCTCTGAGAAGCCATAGCCTGGGATGGATGGGCAGATGACCTCAAACACCACGTCACCATCACCTAGGCCGTACTTGGCTGGCTCTGTGAGCAGAGGGATGATCTTGTAGAACTCGTAGAAGGAGCCGGGCCAGCCGTGGACCATCAGGATAGGTTGAACAGCTCGTCCGTGAGGGATGTAGGGGGGCTTCACATGGATAAAATGGATATCAATCCCTGCCAGACATCAGAGAGATAAATTAAGCTCTGGCTCCATCTCAATTTCTGTTCTGGACTCTGAAGAAGGAGGTTGGCAAAGCATTAATTAGGCTTCATAGTAGAAATTATACAATCAACCAATGGCAAGAAGATGCCCAGCTGAAAGGGGGATGTCTGGCGTTGTAGCTACATCTCATCTTTTGCATACAGGATGAGGTATTGATCCCAGCCCCAGAATTTTGGGCTGCAGCAGACTGAGCATCCCTCTCTTGAGAAAGTGGTTTCACACTAATGGGTAGAGCTACACTTAGATGCACAGCATAATGCAGGTAAGACATTGGGCATTACCACACAAAAATGTGACATAATGACATGAAAAAATATTCCAGCCTTAGAGACTGGATACATTTTGCAGTCTTTGGAGATGTTTTCAAGGCATTGATAGAAGAAAACCAGGAAGCCTCATCATTAATTAGCACAGGTTCTGAGCCAGGGGAAGCCCATCTTGAAGCATACCTAATAAACGTATTGCCAATCTGTGATGGTCTCAATCTATACAAGGTTATTAATAGCATAGAACACACTTGTGATATTTCCCTTATATCACTAAGCTGTTATACATACTGTTGTCTTGAATATTCTAACATCTTACACTAGACGTCAGGGCTGGGCGTCCAGCAGCTCCTTGCGTACCACTGGCAAGAGCAAAGCGAGGGCAGAAAAGGCACTTGGTAACTGCTGGGGAAGTGCCCTGTGTTGGAGCAGGGAGCCACGTGGACCTGCTTGAGACACAGCGATCCCCTCACCTTCGATGGTAGTGTGGAAATGAGGGTATTTGTTCAGGATTTCCACTTGCTTGTGCCAGTCGAACTGGTTCCTCCAGTAGGCCACCACCTTCTGCAGGTAGTCAGAGTTGAAGCCGTAATGGAAAGCTGCCCCTTCCAGCGGAGGCACGTAGCGAGCCTGGTCGAGGCGGCGGTGCAGGTCCTGAAGGAGGAATGAGCTTGCCCAACTGCCCACCTGTACTACGTGCACCAGGACAGCCACGAGCAGGAACCAACCCTCGAGGTGCTACCAGCTTTTAGACCACTCGTGGTATACCACAAGAAAGGCTGAAGCAGTGACATGCTCTAAATGATCTCATCAATCACTTGTGTGGGGAATAGAATTTTCTACAGATTAACTGTTCCCCCAAGAGGGTCCCACTCCTGCCTTACTGCTAACTTCTTTTAGGACTTTTGGCACAAGCAGCTTCCAGGCCCTGCTGGCTGGAAAAAGAATTTAAAAAGGGTGATCAGAGATTGGGCCCAGCTGTGTGTTGCTAATTGATTGGATAATTAGGGACAGGAGCTACAACTCATCAAGGCTCTGTTCCTTCACCCTTTCCAGGCATCTCTGTGGGAGCCCCTCAGCCCTGCCCTGCTGTAGTCCCTGCTGGCCCTACACCCTCCTGCCCTGCCCCACTGCAGACCCACTGTCAAACTCAGCTGCTCAAGGTTGCATCGAGGGTCTGTGATATCTGAAAATCTTTAGGGGACATTGCAATGAATCTGAACCCAGATCTGACTCATCAAGGATGATGAGACCATCATCTAACGGTATTAAGTAACTGCACTGGCATATCTCTAAGCAGTAAGGTGGTGACAGAGAGAGAGGCTCCATCTCACAGCGTCCTTCCCCTCCCTACATCCCAGCCACTGGTACCTCAATTTCTTTGTCAGAGGTTTCAATCTTGAAGGGGCGGATTCTTTCATCTTCATTCTCTCTCAGGGGTCTTTCACCTGAGCCCCACCATCCATCACCCATTTCAAGTCTCTTGACCTTGCGTCTAGACATTAGCCAGCAAGCCACCATTCCTCCGACCCCCAGCGCGGCTGCAGGGACCAGGACTGCATTCTTCTGTGAATATTGAAAAGACCTAGGGAGGCATAACATTTGCATTCAATAACAAAAGCATCAAGAGTAGTGGGACTGTGCTGAGGCTTGTTTTCACAGTGGTTGGGCCCAAGAAATAACAGATGTCCAAACACCCCATGGAGTCGGCAGGGGCTGAGCATTTCTGTTATTTTTGAAGACCACATGCCAGATTTGGGGCAGCCCCCCAGAGAGCAGTGAGTTCCACAAATACCAGCTCAGCAGTCTGGAGCCAGTATAGAGATATTAAATTCTAACAACAAGAGTCTGAAAACACGAAGCCTCAAGGTTACATCTACCAGTGCTCGTTAGGGATCTCAAGCTCTTGCTGATCATCACTTGCTGATCACAAGGCTCCTGAGTAGACACAAAGGTCTTCAGCTGCTAGAGGGGGCTTGATGTGCTGGACATGTGCTTCTTTACAGTGCTTTGCAAATAACTCCCCTACAGATTTAAGCATCTCTTAGGGCAACACTGGCCTCTAATGTAGCCTTCCACAGGTAGGGGGTCTAGGTTGTCTGTTTGGTGCCCCCATTTCTGTTCCACACAGCTGAGTTTAGGACTTTCTTGAAATATGGGAGCTAAGTCACCCAGAGCTGGTTTTAACAGACATGTAGTGTGTTCTGAAGCTATTTAAATGCATGAGCTATCAGTCCCAAATGAACTGTACCTTCCTGTCCCTCTGACCTGTGGCTCAAGCTCTCCAGCTTTCCCCTGGGGATTAGGAGTTGTGCCTGTTGCAGGGGGCTGGAAGAGGACTACAAATGAAAATTTGTAGTTGTCATATGGAGGTGGGAAAGGACTATGCTGTATTCCAGCTAGGGTGTTAATTAAAAGCGGAGGCTCAGATATTTCACTCACCTGATGTGGGATAAGATGCTCTCCCTAAAGAAAAGAGAAAAAGAAAAAAAAGATCCTTACAAACTGATAGTGTTGTCTGAGTGGTACCAATCCTTGGGGACAGTGCAAAGAACCTCACCTGCCTTGGGATCGTGAGCTGTTTAGCCACATGGACACATCCACAATTTTTCTTGTACATTTGGATGAGAAATAGAGGGAATGCAGAGGCAATGTTTCTTGGCTGCATGTTAGCTAGATATCTGGTTTAAATAATATTACCTCCTTCAGCACAATTTAGATAAAAGGCCCTAAACAGACGGGTGGCTGTCCTTGCAGTCTTTCATCCTACGAGTGGCTGTGATACTTCAGCCAGGAAAATCAGTTATTTTGACCGCTACGGGAAGATAGGCACACAGCCCTGCAGGGAACTTTTGAGATCAAGGTTCATTCTGCTCCCAGCCACGCTGTGCTCATTGTGCCACAGGGCTGGCACGAGGAGAGGCTTGTCGGACCTTTACCTGCTCAGATTTCAGTGAGTTGCTATAACTTTCCTACTTCTAACGAATCCTAACAACTGGATACTGAGCTTTTAGGTGTCATCTGCCTTCAAGAAAAATGAAAATTCCTCCTTGGTTCTATTTTAGCCTGATGGATTGTCTTGCAAGAATAGTTACTTCTGGAATAAACTAGAAGTAACAAGAAAAAGTTTTGTTACCCCACCTTATGGAAAGTGGCTAAAGTAGGGAGCTGTTTGGCATCATAATTAAGGTATCTCAAAACAAATAAAAGGGCAAAAAACTCCATGAAAACACACGCCCATTCGCTCTTTCTTTTTACCTGGTATCTTTTCCCACCACTACCTGTGGCACATAATCTGGTGCCTGTACTGGAGACCCTAGCAGTCCCCATGGCAATTTGGTAATGATCTCTGATAGCTCGTGTGTGATTTTTAAGGAGGTATCTCCTTAAACAGCTCCCTGCCAAGGAAAAACCAAGCTTCTGTAAACAAACAGTGTCACCCTCCACCTCATGGAGGCTGAGCAGCTTATGCAACAGGTAATAATATCTCTGTGCATTATACCCCGTACTTCAGTAAGTCAGAAGCATGAAAGAAGTTATAATGGCAATAGCACCCGCTCAGCACTGTTAACAAATCAAGCACACCGGAGACACAGCTCTCCGAGCAACACAAAACAAGGCTCAGTCTAGTACAACCTCCTCCCCAGTCATGCTCAGGAGAAATCAGCTGCGTGCTCCCCACACCCTCTGATGGCTTGGCTCAGCCTGAGTTGCCCCAGAGGGCTTTCCCCCACCCCAACCGCAGCAGAGCCCTGTTTGGGCCCTTCCTCCCCACGCTGAGGGCATCTCACCAGGTGTTGGGAAGGACCTCCTGCCACATGTCTGCTCCTCCTCGCCTTGCTGCAGCTCTGAGCAAAGCAACCCGGGTGTCTCCTCGGCTGGCTTTCTCTTGGCACTGACGCTCTCTCAGTGACAAGGCAAGCTACATCATTCATTGGTGCCACCTATTGCCTAAGTGTGCGCATGCAAATGAGGTTCAACAAAGTTCAACAGAAGCAAATACAAAGTCCTGCTTGGGGAGGGAATAGACCTGTGCACCAGCATAGGCTGGGTGCCAAATGCACGGAAAGCAGCTCTGCAGAGGAGTCTGATTTGAGGTCTTCAGATGAATCAGAGTCAAGGAGGGGACCTTCTGGCAAGGGCTGTCTGTGTATGGGGCTATACAGCAAATATGTTAGCCAGCAGGCTGGGTAAAGGGATCGTTCCCTCTCTTTGGCACTCGTGAGACCATGTCTGGAAGCTCTGTGCTGAAGTCTGGTCTTGTTGGTAGAGGACAGACCAGAATGAGTCCAGTGTAGGGCCACCAGGCTGGCCAGGGGCTGGAGCACATGCTGTATGGGGAGAGACAGAGACCTGTGCTTGTTCAGCCTGGAGGAGAGAAGGCGAGTGTGTGTGTGTGTGTCCATCCTACTGCTGTCTACAGCTACCTAGTGGACAGAGTAGGAAAAATAGAGCTGGACTCTTCTTGGAGGAGCAACAGTGGAGAGGCAAAAGGCAATGGATGCTAATTGCAGCAAGGGAAGTTCTCATTATAAATTAGGATAAATTAGTTCCCCATTCAGACACTGAAATGTGTCCCAGAAAGGACACTGAAACAAGGTAACAGAGAAGATCTGGAATCTCCATTCTTGGAGGTATTCAACATTTGTTAGGAGCAAGGCACCTGACCTACCTGGACCTGCTCTGTGCAGGTGGTGGGACCAGCTGACTTCCATGGTCCCTTCCCACCTGTGCATCGTGTGGTTCAATCCCATGTGTGCCTGTGATTTGCAGCAGCCAAAACAAAACAAAACAAACAACAAAAAAGGAAAAGTTAAGTTTTCTCATATACCACAGAAATGAGTGCTTTGATTTAGCTCAGGGAACTAGATTTCATTTCCCCACTGGTCAGAGATTTAAATCTGATCTCAATTAAATCTTACTGAATAAAGTTCTCTCTCTCTCTCTCTCTCTTTTTTTTTTTTTTTTTCCCCAAATTGTTGCACAGTGTCCTTGCTGTGCTTTGCTCCAGGAACAGCTGCATTTTACTGTCAAAGGGAAGGATTCTTACGTCCACACAATGCTCAAAGAAAAGTCCCATCACCAATGAGATCTGTGAAGATCATGTCTCGTATTGCTGTGCTGTCAAAAGAGCTATCAGGATGAAAATCTTGTAAATCCTTCATTTGGTTGAAGTTCAATTTATTGCTACACTGCAGCTACTTCTGGTTATGTCTGGGAGACAGCTGGGATTATTTAGCTTTAAGGCCTTATTTCCAAAATGAAAGCAGGTCTGGAGGCCTTTTGGAATATGGCATCCCTGATTGCAGAGGGGGCTGTAATTAAGACTGGAGAATTATTATCAACAACAGGAAAAAATGATCACCTGGGTGAAAGATAGTTGAGGAGCCCCGTAGTGTGACATGCTGAGGTACAACAGGCTGTGATGTTTCTAGGATTCAAAAAGAGACCTTGAGAAAATTCTGTTCCTTACCTATCACTAGGAAAAGGCACAAAGGAGGAAGATCTGGCTTAAATAACTGAGAGTGAAAGTATCTATTCAGGAATGTTGGAAAAGAGCCAGCAGAGCTAGTTAAAGGGACAGAGAAAAAGATACAAGTTGCTGCCTTCTGTCTGCAAGGTTTGGGACAATCAGAACAGGTTTCTCTGAGATACAGGGGGCACACCAAGGCCATTAATACCCTGAGCCTAAATGGCAACAAAACAAAACAAAACAAAACCCCAAACAACCCATAAGACACAAAACAGTGATGAGTCTGAAACAACTAAGATGCTAGGATACCATCTAAAATGAAGAATATATGTGGAAGAGTTTGGTGAGTGCTGGAGCAAAGAGATCAAGGGATTCCAGAGGAAATCCTCCACTTTGGGATACTGCAGCAGCTTGTCCCTCCGCTGGAAAACAACTTTTTCCCCTTCTCTCTTACAACCCCTAGTGGCCCAAATGCACAACTCCAGGCAGAAACCGCTTGCTGGTATCAACAACAAGGCTGCCTACCAGGAGGCTGGGAAGCACGCCCCATAAATGTAACCATCAGAGGAAAGGACCTAGAAGAGTGTCTCAGAGCATCTCCCTGCACCGGGGCAGGATCCCTTATCCTTAATGATGGACGTTTTATCAAACCCATTTAAAAAAAAGCCTCCCTGGAGCACTATTAGAACATTTTCTGCCCCTGTCCCAGCGCTGTGATTTTGCTGGTCCAGCTGCTGTTCTGGCATGGAAAAAAAAGAAAAAGAAAAAGAAAAAGAAAGAAAGAATAATAATTGATATATAGTATTTCAGTATTGCATCTGCCTAAGCTTTAAAAGGCTCTCATGTTTCCCTTGCACAAATCCCATGTGAACAGAGGGCTTGTTTCCTCTCTTTCCCTTGCTTTTGCCACCAATCAGCAGCATCACGCCTGCACCAACAACAGAAAATATGCACACGGAAATGTAACTATAGTGCATTTTTCCCACCTGGTTCAGCAACTGGATACAAGCAGGAGCAGCCAAACACAAGATAACCTGCCAGCTCTCCTAGGGCCATTCGCAGTGCTGGCACGGGGAGAGCTGCTGCTGGAGGGAGCACCGAAAGCCCAGCCAGACCTTAAAGCGAGTGCCGACAGAGGCACTCGCAGCACTTCTGCAAATACTGGGTGCCCTCTGGTGGGAAGAGGAGCTCAGAGTGCACAAAATAGTAACCACTTTTTTCTTTT